>NC_057732.1:53561385-53565682 GCF_004010195.1 Chiloscyllium plagiosum
TTAAAGGATTGGACATTCTGGAGGCAGGAAACATGTTTCCGCTGATGGGTGAGTGCTGAACCAGAGGACACAGCTTAAAAATATGGGGTAGACCATTTAGGACAGAGCTCAGGAGGAACTTCTTCACCCAGAGAGTGGTGGCTGTGTGGAATGCTCTGCCCCAGAGGGCAGTGGAGGCCCACTCTCTGGATTCATTTAAGAAAGAGTTGGATAGAGCTCTCAAGGATTGTGGAATCAAGGGTTATGGAGATAAGGCAGGAACAGGGTACTGATTAAGGATGATCAGCCGTGATCATATTGAATGGTGGTGCAGGCTCGAAGGGCACCTGCACCTATTGTCTATTGTCAGACATGTCACCATCTGTGAAGAGAAGTCAGAGTTAACATTTCAGGTCTGATGAGATTCTGAGGAAGGGTCACCGGACCAAAAACATTAACCCTAATTTCTCTTCACAGATGCTGCCTGACCTGCTGAGCTTTTCCAACTTACCAACCATGCCGGATATATTTTCATCCAAATTATTTATATAATAACAAAGCGGACCCAGTACCAATCACTTGGAACATTGCCGGTCACAGGCCTCCAATCTGAAAAACAAACCTTCACCACCACTCTGTCTCCTACTGTGAAGCCAATTTTGCATCCAATTTGCAAGCTCACCCCGAATTCCATGTGATCTAGCTTTACTAGTTAGTCTACCACATGGAAACAATGTAAACAATGTCTACCGCTGTAATAAAACAGATCAAGACTAAGATAAAGTGATAGCTCAGTATCGCAGGTTGAGGGGGTTGGTTAGCTTAATTGGCTTAACAGCTGGTTTATGATGCAAAATGATGCCAACAATGCAGATTCGATTTCCACACTGACTGAGGTTGTCATGAAGTTGAAACTTTATTGCTGGAACAGCACAGCAGGTCAGGCAGCATCCAGGGAACAGGAGATTCGACGTTTCGGGCACAGGCCCTTCTTCAGGAAGAAGGGCCTGTGCCCGAAACGTCGAATCTCCTGTTCCCTGGATGCTGCCTGACCTGCTGTGCTGTTCCAGCAATAAAGTTTCAACTTTGATCTCCAGCATCTGCAGACCTCACTTTCTCCTCTGAGGTTGTCATGAAGGTCTTGCCTTCTGAACCTTGCCCCTCATCCGAGACATGACCAACCCACTATCAGTCATCTCTCTGTAATGAGAGTGCAGCCCTGAGACATGGCAAGCTCCTTACAGAGTGCATCAAAAATTTGCTTCTTTTTATTATAACAGGGAAATTGGACAATCCAGGATAATTATGGCTTTCGGCATCACTTCAGAAAATGTTTATTTCACAAAAAGCTTCATCCAGTCAAGAAAGTGTGACCTACAATTCCATCTATTTCATTAGGTATAGTAAAGCCCAGTGTAGCATTGGAAACAAATTTGATAGTTCACATCAGAGTCGCTCTAAGAACTATACAGTTGAATCTCATGTAGAAGATGGAACTGACATTGTCCTTTCACACTTGAAGGGTGTACTTCTTTGCAAAAAAAAATGAATGTTGGTTGATTTCCCTCATTCATCAAAGTGTTTCCATTTCATGGCCAAGTTGTTGGCTCATTTTTCATTAAAGCATTACAATAAATCAACAGTTCAGTCCTCTGGGAACTCTGGTCAGTCAGAATCCTTTGACTGGGAAGTTGAAGGTTTATCTAACTTACCAATATCTTGTACAAAATCATTCTAATTGACTCCATTGAACAGCTTAAATTTGTGACTGGTAGTTTCAAGATATCAACAAGAGTTTATTTGCAAACAATGGTCAACAAAACCAACTTTCCAGCCGATCATGGGTCTAGATTCAAGTTGAAGTAATCTTTGATTTGAGAAGCTGAATACAATACTGAGCAAGTAAGACAAATGACTAATTAATGGTTTAGCGTATGTTTTAAAAGGAGAGAAAGGAAATTGTTTATATGACATCTTTTAAGACTTCATGAGTTGCAAGACACTTTATAACAAACATACTTTGAAATTTCTAAAATGCTGCTGTATTGTACGTATAGTGAATATATTTGCTCACAGCAAGTTACCACAAATAACAATGTTATAATGATCAAATAATTAATTTTTGTAATGTTGATTGGGGGATAAATATTGGTCAGGATCGCAGTGTAACTCACCAGCATTACGTCAAAATAGTGCCGAAAGACCTTTAACACCCACCCATGAGAATAGGTACTGAAAATGTGTTGCTGGAAAAGCGCAGGTCAGGCAGCATCCATGGAGCAGGAGAATCGACATTTCGGGCATGAGCCCTTCTTCAGGAATGAGGAGTGTGCCAAGCAGGCCAAGATAAAAGGTAGGGAGGAGGGACTTGGGAGGGCGTTGGAAATGCGATAGGTGGAAGGAGGTTAAGGTGAGGGTGATAAGGTGAGGGTGATAGGCCGGAGTGGGGGTGGGGGCGGAGAGGTCAGGATGAAGATTGCAGGTTAGGAAGGTGGTGCTGAGTTCAAGGGTTGGGACTGAGACAAGTTGGGGGGAGGGGAAGTGAGGAAACTGGAGAAATGTGAGTTCATCCTTTGTGGTTGGAGGGTTCCTAGGCGGAAGATGAGGCGCTCTTCCTCCAGCCGTCGTGTTGCTATGGTCTGGCGATGGAGAAGTCCAAGGACCTGCATGTCCTTGGTGGAGTGGGAGGAAGAGTTGAAGTGTTGAGCCACGGGGTGGTTGGGTTGGTTGGTCCGGGTGTCCCAGAGATGTTCTCTGAAACATTCCGAAAGTAGGCGGCCTGTCTCCCCAATATAGAGGAGGCCACATCAGGTGTAGCGGATGCAGTAAATGATGTGTGTGGAGGTGCAGGTGAATTTGTGGCGGATATGAAGGATCCCTTGGGGCCTTGGAGGGAAGTAAGGGGGGAGATGTGGGCGCAATGGAGGGAAGTAAGGGGGGGGGGGGGAGAGGTGTGGGCGCAAAAGGTTTTTTCAGGGAAGGGTAGTCCAAAACTAGAGGACATAGGTTTAAGGTGAGAGGTGAAAGATATAAAAGGGATCCAAGAGGCAACTGTTTCAAGCAGAGGATGGTTGTGTATGGAATATGCTATAGAGGAAGTGGTGGAGGCTGGTATAATTATAACATTTAAAAAGGCATCTGGATAGGTACATGAGTAGGAAGGGTTTAAAGGGACATAGGCCAAACGGGATTAGATTAATTTAGGTTGGTATGGACGAGTTGGACCAAAGAGTTTATTTCTGTTCTGTGCAGCACTGACTCTGGAGGAGGTCTTGAAACCACAATCTTTGGATTCAGAGGTGTGTGCTACATGCTGAGCCATGGCTGGCAGTTAAAGACCCCATGGTTCTGGTTCCCTCTGGTGTTCATCATAGTCCAAACAGATAATTCCATTTGTTTAAATGGAAGACATAGCTCTATACCTTTTCTTGAGAAAATATTTGAGAAACCATATAACAGAGTTGCATGTTAGGTTATGGATTTTTGTAATGTAACACAAAGCTCTGATAAACATCTAAGTGGGAATTTTGTGACGTCCTTTGGCATGAGTAACTGGTTTGTAAAATCAGGCAAGTGCCTTTTACAGTTTGTGCAATGTTTGCAATAACTACCAAAGCCACCTTTTATAAGAGAGAAAATAATGCTGAAGCTGTGAATCTGAAATTGAAAATGCTGGAAATACTTGGCAGGTTTGGCAGCATCTATGGAGACAGAAACAAAGTTAATACTGGAGGTTAATAACCTCTCGTCAGAACTGGGAAAAAGCAGTAATAGGTTTTAGCAGTTGAAAAAAGAACGACAAAATAAGAACAAAAGAAAAATTCCATGATAGGCTGGAGGCTGGAAGACATTAAATGACAAAGAGTTGGCAGTGCAAGACTAAGAACTGGGTTAGAAAACAGGGTGTATAAAGAGGAGGTACGAATTATCGCGTCTGAGGAACAGCTGACATCCAAATCAAGAAGAATGGAAATGTGAAAGGAATATATCAACACTTGTGTGAAGATTAAAAAAACAAAATGCGGACAGAGATTATAGTCTCGAATTTATTGAACAAAACGTTGAACCCAGAAGACTGCAAAGCACCCAAACAAAATGCAAAGTATTCAGCATTGCGTATAGGAGTTGTGAAACTTGAAAGGGTTCAGCAAAGATTTACAAGGATGTTGCCAGGGTTGGAGGGTTTGAGCTATAGGGAGAGGCTAAATAGGCTGTGGCTATTTTCCCTGGAGCTTCAGAGGCTGAGGGGTGGTTTATAATATCATGAGGGGCATAGATAGGGAAAAATAGAAAAGGTCCTTTTCCCAGTGTAGCAAAG
>NC_057732.1:53570245-53590717 GCF_004010195.1 Chiloscyllium plagiosum
GGGGGGGGGGCGGGGGAGAGGAGGGAATGGGCAATGACCCCGGGGGAAGGGGAGGCGATGGGGGCGTACTCTCCCGGATTGACAGTGACCGAGTTGCAGAGGGTAGGTGCGGGTCCCAGTGCGGGCGGTGGGTCTGTTGTGAGGGAGATGGAGGGTAGCGGGCGGCCATCCGGCGCCATGTTGTGACGATCCGCCCGCGCCCCTCTCCCGGTGCCTGTCTCTCTCTCTCTGTATCTCCCTCTCCCTGTGTCCGTCTATCTCTGTCTCGGCCCCGGCCGCCTCCATCACAATCTTTGCTGCATTTACTTACTTCCTGTTTTGAAGTACGGGCACTTTTTGACAACGTCCAAGAGACCAGGATGACAAAATACCAGGATGGAGAGAAAAAAACCCCACACAGAGAGAGGCCGCTCCCTCTCCCTCCGTCCACCGGAAACACACCCTACCTCACATCCGCCCAGCTGCCATAGCAACGCGGCCTGCAGTCGCTTGAAGCCTTCAGCATCTCCACACAACCGCCTGCCTAACTCTCAAATACCCACTTCCCATTGACAGTGAGTGCTTTATTATTATTGCCAATAACAGCCAGTACATAGTCAAAAGCGAAAGAACTGCGGGTGTTGTATCAATCAGAAACAAAAACAGAAGTTGCTGGAAAAGCTCAGCAGGCCGTGGCAGCATCTGTGGACCCTTCCTCAGACCTCTCCTGCCCACTTACTTATTTGAGTTGCAATCATTCGACCCATCCTCTTGTCAGATCCAACGGCCTTATTTGTTTTCCATAAGTTTCAGTCACTCTGACTCAGAAATCCAGCAGTATCATCTATCACATTGAAAAACACCGCATTGTTTTGCTTTGCTGACCCTTCACTGGTCCCCTCAGGATATTGGTAATGGAGAGCTCAGCAATGGTAATGCCATTGAAGGCCGAGAGGCAAAGCTTAGATTCTATCTTGTTAGAGATGGTCAATGGCAGGTTGTTGGTCACCTCTCCTGCCCACTTAGATAGTTACATTCATTCTACATTTCCTGCTCTCTGTTCTATGATCCAACTGGCCTTATTTTGTTTCATAAAGTTTGTAACTCTGACTCAGACCTGAAAAATGTTTCCATTTTTATTATCATGGATCATAAGCAATCTGACAATAGCAAAATAAACTGGCAGATTTTTATGTGAAAGGTGGAGGAGAAATATGGGGTTTAACTAAATTTGATAAGCCCATAGAGACATGGAGATGTACAGCATGGAAACAGACCCTCCGGTCCAACTCATCCTTGACAACCAGATATCCCAACCTAATGTAGCCCTGAGAGAGTGTATAGGGTATAAACAGGTAGGGAAAGAGTTGAGTTTTGAGAAACAAGAGGTTCAGCAGAGCATGACTCAGATCAGATAAGAGCATGCAGTTAACAATGGGGTGCTGGTGGCAAGGATGATGGGTTAACAAGGTCGAAAAGCATTCATTATGTAGAGCCATTTAACAATATTGGAAGCATTCAGTATGTAAGGTCTGTTTAACAAAGTGAAAGGTATTCATTATGTAAAGTCAGTTAAGGTTAAGAACATTCATTGTATAACAGCAGATGACTTAATCTTTACTATTGACACTCGCTGATTGTAACGGTAACCCAATCAATATGTATGTTGCCTTATCTGGATGGTCCTCCCTGTAAAATGACTACATAATTCATTAAGAAACTGCTATTCCACAAAAGATCGAGAACTCATGTCTCTGTGCATGTGGGCGATCGTTCTCTTTCCCTTCAGGGACTGGAATAAAGATGAAGGAGGTAAAACTATACTGTGTCTCTGAGCGTGTTGCTTCAACTGAGGCAGGAATGGGACGACAATTCCACCTGCCAGCAGCCGGCCCATATCCCTCCAAACCCTACCTATTCGTATAGCCATCCAGATGCTTTTTACATGTTGCAATTGTACAAGCCTCCACCGCTTCCTCTGGTAGCTCATTCCATACACGTACCACTCTCTGTGTGAAAAAGTTGCTGCTTAGTTCTCTTTTACATCTTTCCCCTCTCACTCTAAAGTTATGCCCTCTAGTTCTAGACTCCCCGACCTCAGGGAAAAGACTTTGTCTATTAAGTGTATAAGTCCTATCCATGCCCCTCGTGATTTTATAAACCTCTATAAGGTCACCCCTCAGCCTCTGAAACTCCAGGGAAAACAGCCCCAGCATGTTCAGCCTCTCCCTATAGCTGAAAACCTCCAATCCTTGCAAATTTTTTAAAAAAGATTACTTACAGTGTCGAAACAGGCCCTTTGGCCCAATAAGTCCATACTGACCCTCCGAAGAGCAATCCACCCAGACCCATTCCCTTACATTTAGCCCTTCACCTAACACTACGGGCAATTTAGTATGGCCAATTCACCTAACCTGCACATCTTTGGACCATGGGAGGAAACCAGAACACCCAGAATGTGCAAACGCCACACAGACAGTTGCCTGAGGTAGGAATTGAACCCAGTCTCCAGCTCTGTGAGGCAGCAGTGCTAACCACTGTGCCACCCCTTTTCTGAACCCTTTCAAGTTTCACAACATCCTTCCGATAGGAAGGACACTAGAATTACACGCAACATTGGCGTAACCAATGTCCTGTACAGCTGCAACATAACCTCCCAACTCCAGTACTCAATACTCTGACCAACAAAGGAAAGCATACCAAACGCCTTCTTCATTATCCTATCTACCTGCAACTCTACTTTCAAAGAGCTATGAACCTGCACTTCAAGGTCTCTTTGTTCAGGGACACTCCCTAGGATCTTACCATTAAGTGTACAAGTCCTGCTAAGATTTGCTTTCCCAAAATGCAGCACCTCGCATTTATCTAAACTAAACTCCATCTGCCATTCCTTACAAACTGATTTAAACAAAATCATAGGATCTGTGCGTTTTGAAACAAAATTGGATACTGGAAGGACTCTGAAGAAAAGGAAATTTCTTTGGGCAAATTTACAGATACTACCTGATGATGAGTGTATTCAACATCATCTGTTTCAGATTTCCAGTTGCATTTATTAAATATGTTTTAAAATTGATAATATATAAGTTTAATAAAGAATTTGGTATACATTAATACAACTAGAGAAATTCTTTAATTAGAATTGAGGTATCCATTTGTTTCTTAAATATTCTGGGGTATTTCCTTCACTATACTGGATATTCATTCCATATTCACACCCTTAATCTGAAGAAAGTAATTGCTAAATATCCATTCTAAAAATGAATTTATTTCCTACTAATTCTACTTCCAAGATTTAAAGTAATATTCCAGCATAACTTGTTTTATATGTGTAACAATCTCATACACATCCCCCAGCAGATGCTTTCCTCCCCAAGAAAAAACCTTAGTTTATTGTTATAATTTATCTAAAACAAACAACAGTACAGCACTTCAGCCCTTAATGTCACGTTGACCTTTTATCCTACTCTAAGATCAAACTAACTTACATACCCTTCATTGTATTATCTTCCGTCTGGCTATCCAAATGTCACTTAGATGTTCCTAATGTATCTGACTCTACTCCCACCACTGGCAGTGCTTTCCATTCACCGACCACTCTCTGTAAAGAACCAACCTCTAACATCTATCTTAAACCTTCCTCCTATCTGCTTAAAATTATGCCCCCTTGTGATAGCCATTTCCACCATGGGAAATAATCTCTGGCTATCTACTCTATCTATGCCTCTCATCATCTTGTACACCTCTATCAAATCACCTCTCATCCTTCTTTGCTCCAATGAGAAAAGCCCTAGCTACCTCAAGTTTCTTCATAAGACATGTCCTTCAGTCTGGGCAGCATCTTGGTAAGTTGAAACTTTATTGCTGGAACAGCATAGCAGGTCAGGCAGCATCCAGGGAACAGGAGATTCGACGTTTCGGGCACAGGCCTGAGTGCTTTCCATTCACCGACCACTCTCTGTAAAGAACCAACCTCTAACATCTATCTTAAACCTTCCTCCTATCTGCTTAAAATTATGCCCCCTTGTGATAGCCATTTCCACCATGGGAAATAATCTCTGGCTATCTACTCTATCTATGCCTCTCATCATCTTGTACACCTCTATCAAATCACCTCTCATCCTTCTTTGCTCCAATGAGAAAAGCCTTAGCTCCCTCAATCTTCCTTCATAAGACATGCCCACCAGTCCAGGCAGCATCCTGGTAAAGCTCCTCTGCACACTCTCTAAAACTTCCTATAGTGAGGTGACCAGAACTGAACATAATATTTCAAGTGTGGTCTAACCAGGGCTCTACAGAGTTGCAGTATAACCTCGCGGCTGTTAAAATCAATCCCCCTGATAACGAAGCCCAACACAACATACACCTTCTTAACAAGCCTATCAATTTGGGTGGCAACTTTGAGGGATATATGGACATGGACTCCAAAACCCCTCTGCTCCTCCACATTGCTAAGAATCCTGCCTTTAACCTGATATTCTACATTCAAATTTGATCTTCCAAAATGAACCACTTCACACTTTTCCATGTTGAACTCCACCTGCCACTTATCACCACAGCTCTGCATCCTATCAATGTTCTGTTGCAACTTACAACTGCCTTCCACACTATCCACCGACCTTTGTGTCATCGGCAAACGTACTAACCCACCCTTCCACTTTCTCATCCAAATCTTTTATAAAACTCACAAAGAACAGAGGTCCGAGAACCGATCCCGACAGAACACCACTGGTCACCAAGCTCCAGGCTGAATACTTTCTGTCTACTACCACCCTCTGTCTTCTATGGGCCAGCCAATTCTGTATCCAGACAGCCAGATTTCCCTGTATCCCATGCCTCCTTACTTTCTGAATGAGCCTAAAATGGTCAATCTTATCAAACTTGCTAAAATCCATGTACATTCCTCTACCTTTATCAATGTAATTTGTCACATCCTCAAAGAATTCAATAATGTTTGTGATGCATGACGTGCCTCTGACAATGGTTTTCCAAGTAATCATAAATCCTATCTCTCAGAATCCTTTCCAGTAATTTCCCCATCACAGATGTAAGACTAATTGGTCAGTAGTTCCCAGGACTATCCCTATTTCCTTTCTTGAACAAGGGAATAACATTTGCCATCCTCCAATCATCCGGCACTACTCTAGTGGACAGTGAGGATGCAAAGATCATCGCCAAAGATGCAGCAATCTCTCCCCCCGCTTCCTTTAGTACCCTTGGGTACATCCTGTCTGGCCCAGGGGATTTATATATCCTTACGTTTTTCAAAATTTTCAGCACATCCTCCTTCTTAATATCAACCTGTTCGAGCATAATAGTCTGTTTCATGCTGTCCTCACAAACCTCAAGGTCTCTCTACTAGTGAAAACTGAAGGAAAGTATTCATTAAAGACCTCCCTTATCTCCTCTGACTCTAGGCACAAAGTTTTCTCCACTATCCCTGTTCGGCCCTACCCTCACTCTGGCCATCCTCTTGTTCCTCATATAAGTTTTCCTTAATCTGACCCGTTAAAGATTTTCTGGAAAGGTTTTCAGGTGGTAATATAATGGTTGTTATGTTGGTGGTTCATGAGAACCAGAAATAGAACACAAGGTAGACAGAGGGTAAACTTGAACAGGGAATATTTCATTGTGCATCCTTTTATCTCCACAGTCGGTTTTAGACTGCCCTTCTAGCTCCTGCCTCTGGATCACCTGACCACTCTCTTAAAGGGACAACACCCAACTACATACATAACAGTGGTAATGTCACTGGACTAGTAATCCAGAGTACCAGGCTAATGTTCTGGTTTGAATATTGGTTTGAAATCCCACCGTGGCAGAACTTTACATTAAATTAAAACAAATCTGGAGTTACAGGCAAATTTAATAGCAAGCATGTAGCCACTATTAATTGTTCTAAGAATCCAGCTGATTCACTAATATCCTTTATGGAGGAAATCCGCCATCCTCATCCAATCTACTGATGTGTCTCCATATCCACAGTAGTGTGGCCTAGAGAGTCAATTCAGAGGCAATAAATGGTGGCCTTGTCAAAGTCATCCACATTTCATGCAAGAATAACAAAACATTCAGAGCCCTGGGATCTTAGTTGATTGCTGCTCTGCATTATTTGGACATATTGAATCTACTGAGTTTCTTAAGTTTCTTTTGACTTTATCCTTAGCAATTTCAATATCTTTAATTTAGTAAAATATCCCAAACTGCTTCAGCAGAGGAGAGCAAAATGAAACCAATTTATGTATTAACATAGGTGATCTAAAGCCTATAATCCATCAGGTAGTTTTTGAAAAACATTTTAAAGGAGGAAAGGGACAGACAAAAGGTTGGTAAATGGTCTGAGAGTCAGGATAAATATATCACGGTTAATTAACAATTATTTGCTCTATCTATTCAGTAACGTGACTAACAAAATTGCCAATAATCTAAGCAAAATTCATTATGTAAAATGATTAATGGGCTCAAAATGCGTAATTACTGATTCCGAGTATTGAACAAGAAAGGGTTGATGGTTCTGAGGTATTGACTCTTAACTGTCTTTGTTTGAACTTTAATTAAATTAAGTTGACCTATTGATGATTAGGTGCAGTGGGCTATATGAGGTTTACTGGAGATTTAATCTACTGATTGATAAACCATTAATTTACTACTCCTCCAACCTTCAATCCACTATCTGAAATGAACTCCAGTAAAAATGTCAATTCTATTTAGTTTCATATCACTGAAAGATTGTTAAAAGTTTCTGCTAAAAATACATAAATGCTAAACATAAACTGGACTACATGTTTTCATTTGCTCTTTAAATGGCTAAGTAGCACTAAGGGCAGGAAATCTTTAACATTTGGAAATGTTAACTTTTCTGTGACTCTTCGACAAAGTATTTCGTTTATCTTCTTAGCAGAAAATATTCACCACAACCGATAAATAAAAGTGTCCTAATTTTAGACAGGCTTTGGGTTGTCACATTTGATCAGACAAGGGTTTGGGTCAGATACTGATATTGGGTAAACTGTCATGTAAGAACATATGAAGAGGAAATGAGACTTAGCCTTTTAGATTTTTCAGACTATTCTGCCATTCAGTTAGACTGTGGCTGCTCTTATTGTGGTCTATCTCTACTTTCCTGCTTGTCCCCATAACCCTTGACTTTGTGCAGATCCGAAATCTATCTAATTTGACAGTGATTTCTTCAAAATTGGACCGTTAGTGATGAGAGGAGAGATTGGCATCAAATTTAAGGTGGTGAGTGGATTCTGGAAATTGAAGGGTCAGTGTTGGGACAGTGTGTTGCTGGGGGTGTCAGAAAGACCAATACTGGCTGAGGAATCCACCAGAAGGTTCAATGGTTAGAGACGGCCATTCCAGAAAATCAATGACAATGGGGATGGGAGGATCCTCTTGAGGATCAGTAGGGAATCCTACAGCACTGAAGGGCCAATAAGAAGCCCTCTAAAACCGAAGGATAGGAAGCACTGTCGCAGTGAAGACTTAATAGGAAACTCTCTTTCGGGTGGCATGGTGGCTCAATGGTTAGCACTACTGTCTCACAATGCCAGGGACCTGGCTTTGATTCCAGCTTTAGGTGACTGTGTGGAATTTGCACATTCTCCCCGTGTCTGTGTGGGTTTCCTCCGGGTGCTCCAGTTTCCTCCCGCAGTCCAAAGATGTGCAGGTTAGGTGAATTGGCCATGTTAAATTGCCCAGGTAAAAACAATGACTGCAGATGCTGGAAACTAGATTCTGGATTAGTGGTGCTGGAAGAGCACAGCAGTTCAGGCAGCATCCGAGGAGCAGTAAAATCGACGTTTCGGGCAAAAGCCCTTCATCAGGAATGTTAAATTGCCCATTGTGTTCAGGGATGTAGAGGTTAGCTGCACTGTTAGATGCAAAGGGGAAATGTAGAGTAAAAGGGTAGAGGAATGAGTCTGGGTGGGATACTCTTCGGGGATTGGTGTGGACTTGTTGGGCCAAATGGCCTGTTTCCTCACTGTAGGGATTCTATGAATGAAAAGCCATTAAGGGGTTGTTTACCACTGATGGGCCAGCAGGGGGCTCTCTACCACTGAAGGAGCAGTTCAGATAGAGAAAGAAGCCTGTTCTGTCCAACTTTTGAAACTTTTTAATTTAAAAATGCCTGGACCAGGATCAAACCCCCTCCATGAAGATAGCCTGAGGTTGCAGCTAGACTCAAGCAGATAGGGAGGGTGTCAAACCTTGGCTTTCAATTAGTATCTGATTGTAGGCTTTAATAAACCACTTATTTCCCTTAATTAACCGCCTGCCACTTGTTGGACAGGTAACCTGTTCTGGGAAAATAGCCAACCTGTTGCTCAGTCTTTTAAGAGAACTCCTCAAATTTCAGTACCAGTGTGCTAAGAATGTTGGTTGTCTATCCCAAAGCCTGTTGGATTTTATCAATTTTTTTTTCTATCACCAGGAAACCACCCAGGTGGCCAGTTGTGAATTAATAATCAAAGCCCGTTAAGGGCAATGCTGACGTAAAAACAGGTGGGGGGGAACTAAATCAAAATGGAGTTGGAGGGGGATTAAAGTACTCTAACCCCCGTTGTTCTCATCTCTCTCTAAAAGCATGGAGAGCGTTGGTAGATGCTGTGTGGTCTCTGTCCAATGACACCCAACTCAAATGTAACCGCAGAAGAGCAGCCAGCAGATTAAACCCTGTCACAGGCTTCTGCCTGGACATATTAATAGCCAGCTTTGCCAGGCTCAGGAGGAGACCCATAAGGAGGTCCTTTTACTGCCCACATTACTGCACCGGGTGTCCAAAGATCAGGAGCATGGGACTGAAGTGCAACAAAAAATGCAATAGAATAACAAAAAGGGAGTGCAAATGCCCATAACTGGTATATACATGAACCACAGACTCCACAGCGGGCAAAATAAACATTTGGGCTGGGAGTTGGTGAGCTACCGCATTCTGCGGTTGTCAGGGACTGATGTGTGCAACACCCTCGACCCCAGGTCTCTGATAGAAAGAGGGAGAATACCTGTGTCGTGAACCCTACCCTGGGGATCCCCACTGCCTGGTGCCAGATAAGCATGCCAAGACTTGTCTGGACGGTGGACTGAAGAATTGAGGTGGATGGTCTGCAGCAGCCTGAACAAAAACCGTTTCTTCACAAAGTGAAATGACACACTATACGTATTAAGGAGGTGGCTCAGATTGTGGGACACACGCTCCTGAGTGAGGTTCAAGACTTGGGGTGCCAATGTGAAATTCTGTCCGAGCGGGGGTATGTGCAAACAGGATTCCACCATACTCTTGACCATCCTCCATCTGGTGAACAATATCAGGTCTGAGCACCGTCATTTTCAGGCGATGGATGGCTTTGGCTGTGACCACTGCCACCCTGCTTGCCAGTTCCTGCGGCAGCATCCAGCCCAGGCCTCCGCCACCCAGCAGGTCCCTGATTCTTGTCACCACTATGGCCACAACCTCCCCTCCATCAACCACTCGAACCCATGATGGTGCAGCGCGGATTCCTCAACAGCTGCTCTCTGACGATAGCCGCTGCTCCTGACGGCGGGAAGACCCAGCGCGGGTTGACCATGTTCCAAACATTAACCAGGTCCTGGTAGAAGACAGACTGTGTCCTGACAGAGACTTGCTCAGGATCCTTGCAGTCAATAAACAGGAGTTGTGTGTTGTAATTGAGGTTGCGCACCTGGCAGAAAAAGGATGTTGCCAGGGCACACCATCTGGAAGGCTCAATGTAAAGGTATCGCTGCATGGTCCGAATACAGAAAGTCATCATCCAGGTGCTGAGGCACACCAGCAACTGACCGCCCTCCTCAATGGAGAGATTCCAAACCTCTGCAGTGATCCAGTGCATCTTCTTGTCTCATAAAAAATGAGGAGAAAGTGAGGTCTGCAGATGCTGGAGATCAAAGTTGAAACTTTATTGCTGGAACAGCACAGCAGGTCAGGCAGCATCCAGGGAACAGGAGATTCGACGTTTCGGGCACAGGCCCTTCCTCAGGAATGAGCAGAGAGTGTTCAGCAGGAGAAGATAAAAGGTAGGGAGGAGGGACTTGGAGGAGGGGAGTTGGAAATGTCTTCTTCTTGACCTCTCCGCCTCCATCCTACTCCCACCTATCACCCTCACCTTGACCTCTTTCCACCTATCACATTTCCAACGCCCCTCCTCCAAGTCCCTCCTCCCTACCTTTTATCTTCTCCTGCTGAACACTCTCTGCTCATTCCTGAAGAAGGGCCTGTGCCCGAAACGTCGAATCTCCTGTTCCCTGGATGCTGCCTGACCTGCTGTGCTGTTCCAGCAATAAAGTTTCAACTTTGATATCCAAATGAATCCAACAAGAACTGGACCAAGCATATGTGGTACTCATAATCTTCTTCATCCTAAGTATACGCATGATTTTACTACAACTGCTAAGTATTTCATCAGTAATATTTTCAGCAACATAACACAAAACATCGCAGATAAGAAAAACTGCAGCATATTAACATGCCAAATTTCCCCTAAAGTAAATGCATTAAAATTCCATCAAATTTGACAATATTGTTATGTATTTGGCTTTAAGGGGTTAACACGTAGGGGGTTCCATACAACAGCCAAGCAGGGTGAGATCAATAGTTGTGATGTTGAGAAGATATGCTCTTCTTCATTAGGGTAAATAAAACCACAGAAAGTAGACAAAATCAAACACAAAATATTGCTGAGGAAAGGAGTGAACAAAGACAGAAATGGGAACTATTTAAATGTAAATCTATGATTCGCTCCAGTAATAATATCTAACAATATTCAATATCTAGGATCATACCAAAAGAGTACTTTGAAGTATTAAAGGGATTTTCTGCTATCTAGTGATCTCTGAGGCATGAAGTTTCCCTTTCTTGATATGTGCAAGATCAAGACAAACACTAGGAGGGAGGAGTCCGAGACTGTCCAGGTGAATTTGAGGTCGGGGTGGAAGGTGTTAGTGTAGTGGATGAACTGTTCAACCTCCTCGTGGGAGCACGAGGTAGCGCCGATACAGTCATCAATGTAGCGAAGGAAAAGATGGGGGGTGGGGCCAGTGTAGTTGCGGAAGATGGATTGTTCCACATACCCTACGAAGAGGCAGGCATAGCTGGGGCTCCACATACCCTACGAAGAAAATGAACCAACACTCCTCCCAGGCAATATACATGTTTGTTTTCCCTTGAATTGGTATTTTTGTGAATTGTCCTGATGAGAGCAAGATGAAAAACTTTGACAAAATATGTCTTTTTTTTCAGCAGTCCTCAAATACTGTATCTCTGTACTGCTTACTGGGTTACCTGTCCTTTTCAGGATTTTCACACCTTTCTTGAACAATCACAGTGCTGCTTCATCTCGGGGTTTCCCACCTTCTGTATCCAAGATGGAATTCTTTTTCTTCTTCCCAGGTGAAATGGTCGTTTCCCCACCTTTCACAATTTAATCATCAAACACTTCCTTCTACACAAGTTTTAAAGTTAAATTCTCTAGCTGTAGCCTTTATGTATCTTACAACTGAAATCACAACTTATTAACAAGTCCCAGTACTTTTAAATCTTTCATTTTTCCAGATATTTCTTCTGCTAGATACTTCTACTAGATTTCTTTAAATTTGCTCAGCTGCATAAAAATTGTGAGGCCTTCTGGATTCTATAGCCTCAAACAAAATTTATTTTCTGGCCTTTTCACTGTTTATTTTAAATGAGCCTAGTGGACCTTAATGTTGATGACTGTGATGCCTGTAGTGCAGGTGCGAATTTTCTTATACGGCTGTTTGCCTTCTCTTTCTGGTTTTTGTGTTGTCATCCATAAAATGATTCCTTTTGCTTTTAGGGTTCTCTAACTTTACCTTCTGACCTTTCATTTATTCTTTATAGACCATCGTCACTAAGAAGCCTGTGTATTTTCTAAATATGGTTGCCTTTTCTCTCTTTACATCACCTACTCTCTTGCCTCATTCCCTTTTATCAGTTTCTAAATGAAGTTGTGCATTTGGAATACTGAGCTTGCCTGTTTGCTGCTGTCTCTTTTTATATTGTATTTCAGCTGATGACTGTCTTCTTAAAACAATAATGCTCTTCAAATGATAAACTCATTTGCTTTAGTTGTTTTAATCTGGGTCTTCTGGAAATCATCAGCTCATGTGCATGTCAGATACACACTGTTGCAACCATGTTTACCAGATTATCTCTCATGGTGCCTGTGGTATATACCACCGTCACCAGTGTATGATACCGGGTATAAGTTATTAGAGGTAGTTTGCCAACCCCAGTTCTCCTTTAGTTTTACTTTAGATTGGGACTATTAAGTGATTACTGATAGACCATATACCAGAGTAGAGTATCTACAAAAGACCAGGTTATAGTCCAAAAGGTTTATTTGAAAGAACAAGCTTTCAAATAAACCTGTTGGACTATAACCTGGTGTTGTGTGATTTTTAACTTTGTCCACCCCAGTCCAACACCCACACCTCCACATCATATCTACAAAAGACTCACTGTTCTTAAAAACAAGAAGGTTTAATGTATGACAGTAAGAAATACTGTCATACAGCATTTGCTCAGGAATAACTACTAGGACCTTAGGTTGCTGGTACAAATACATCTGCTCCCTCTGAAAGCTAACCCACAGACTAATTGTTATTCAGCAGAATGGGTGGTGTTGATTTAACATTAACATTAACCTCTTTGGTACGATTACCCTATTCATCAATGCTAATTTTCTAACCCCTATCAGCAATTGGAACTTAAACTAGAGTTGGTATATTTATGATGATACTTAAGTTTCTTCTATGATAAGGAATAGGAGTATTCTTCCAAACCTCACATAAAACATTACGTCACCCTAGGCACACTCCTGTGCGCTTCCTACCTTCTTGATGCCTCACCATCACAAGTGGTGAGGGCCATTTCCATGCATCTCTAATGCTGACCTTGTCTCGTTACAGACTCTTGCTGACATTAAAGTTAGCGGAACCTTCCCCTGGTTGTGCAAATGCCTGACCTTGAAGCATAGCTCAGCAGGTGGATCATTTTAAGGTCAAAATTTCCAATATATAAATAAATTGGAGCCTCATTCAGAGAAAGGGAATGATTTGCATTGGTCTTGTAATGGAGCTCTTTGTAAACCAGAGCTAAGATAAATTACTATGTCAGAGTACTATATGATTTAGTTCATAATTTACTACATGATTTAGTTCATAGATTTGAAAATTCTTGATTGGTTGATAACAAGCAAGCTGCATTTTACTCAGTGTTCACAACCTTTAAACCGATAAGCACAAAAATATAAATCCAGTGTTTACAACGATTCATTTGAGTGTTATATTTTTAATTGATCTAGAACAGAGCCAATGTATCGTCAACTTCTCTGAAGCCCTGTTGTTTTAAATTGCATTCCTCGCCATCATATCCTTGTTTTCCCTGAAGCTGCTTTCAGTTGAATCTGAAAATGTTATCCCTTTGAAAACAATTCTCTTTATTCAACAATTGAAAATCTGCAGCATCCAATTGAACAATTTGTGACTCACTCTAGAGATTTGTGGTTATTCTGTTTAGCAGCTGAATTATTGTTTAGAAGACATGAGATAAGTGGAGGATGAGTAAGTGTGGTGAGGAATTGAATAATGTTTACAATCACGTGTGTTATGAGAAAGGTCATCCAAAGAAAAGCATGTGGAACAATTAATAGCATTTATCCCCAATTTAAAGCAAAGGTTATTTATTACTCTCTCTATTATAGTTTGTCTCTACCACATCTATGATAGCTGTGAGGGCAGGTAAGATGACCAGTGCTCATTGATTATTGGCCCACCAAACTGGTTTTGAGCAATGAAAGCTGGAAATGTGTTGCTGGAAAAGCGCAGCAGGTCAGGCAGCATCCAGGGAACAGGAGAATCGACGTTTCGGGCATAAGCCCTTCTTCAGGAATGAGCAATGCCAAGTTGCTGTCAGTTTGTACAGCCATACGTTTTCATGCCAAAGGTGATGAAACAACAGTGCAGAAATGAAGAATAGAAATTGCAACATTGGAAGTGCAGCTGATTGATTAGAATTATTGGAAAGATTGTGTCTAGAAAGCAGGTTGCACAACATCTGATTCTCAGCTTCTAAAAACAGTTTGCTAAGCATCAATATGCTAGTCAGGTAATGCAGATTTCCAGTTGAAAGTTTAATCCACCAAGAGCACCACCTGCATTTAAAAGACTCAGTAAGTTCTTTTATTAAGGTCTTACACATCTCTACCACCTAGAGAGTCAAAGGCAGCAGATGCATGGGAGCACCATAATCTGCAGCATCCCCTCCAAGCCACGAGGCATCCATGTTCCTTTACTATTGCTGGGTGAAAATCCTGGAACTCCTTTCTTATTAGTACCTTGGGTGTCTACACCAATGGACTGCAATGGTTTAGAAAGGTAGTTAACCCTTCTTGAGGGCAGTTAGGGCTTGGCAATAAATCACGACCCAGCAAGTGATGCCCTTATCCCAACAGATAAAATAAAACCATTTTCTGATCTTAGTTAGCACCAGTGTCAGACTTCCTATATCCCAATGCCACAGCAACATGTAGGATGACCCTCCAAAAGAGATCCCTCACCAATGTATTTTAAAAAGTCTCTAGTTTGCTTTGGCCTTTGAGGCTGCAGGTAACAGGGAGATTCAAGGTGTGTTTTATCGAACTCTCTGCCAAGAACATGATTTTACTGTTGTTGCATTGTTGTTGGCTTCCTCGTAGATCGTTTGACTGTCATCATGGATGGTCTAGTTGACAGTATTTGAGGCTGGAGGATGAGGAGGATAGTAGAGAGTTGAATGACCAAAATAATTTATTATCAGTTGCATTTATTAAGAATACAGTGAAAAGTGTTGTTTTGTGTCGCCACTCTCCAGTGCCATCTTAAAACACCAGAAAATAAACCAACACATGGAAAGTAGAGCCAGAAAAATAAAATAATAAAATTCATTTTATAGTCTTATCTCAATAAAGTTAGATGGTCTTTGGAACAGCTCCTGCTTCAAGCTCAGCCTTGGGCCTGGATCAGGGCTCCTCCACTCCACACCTTGAATCGCTGCTGCTAAACTGACTACACGGCGTAAACGCCACTGGAACAAAGTGTTGCCACTCTTTGGTGCCATCTTGCCACCGCCATGTGTTCAAGCTATACCGACCTTGTCAATGCAGCTGGTGTTGCAGGGTTCTGCACTTGGACCAAACCTACCACCTCTGCCATCAGGTGCCTGGGCCTGGTCATGGACTTGAAGCCGCAGCTCAGCCTGTGAGTCTGGACCAGGAGATTATGCCTGGGACCTGCTCCTCACTTTTTGGGAGACCTTGAATTGGGGTGGAGCTGCATTCACCTTGTCCTGGCACTGCTGCCCTGGTGGGACGCCTCCTCCTTTAACACTTACTTGGTCTTGCCATTCCTCTGCCCTGCACTACCGTCTTCATCTGGAATTCCACTTAAGGGCCTGCTGTCGTCAATGCTGCTACAGCTCAGGTGAAAATGTAAGAGAAATTTTTAAAAGAAAAATGGAGAAAAGTAAAAGAAGAAAAGAAAAGCAGGCGCATGAATGTTGATGCTTAACTACCACCATCTTGGAGCGTGTTCAAAAGAGGGAGCAAGTCATTGCATAATCAGTTATAGGTCACATCTATAGTGATCATTCAGGAAGTATTTTCCCCACAAATCTTTGAGCCATCTTTTATTTACAAACGAGACTGTTCTAGATTAGATTAGATTACTTACAGTGTAGAAACAGGCCCTTCAGCCCAACAAGTTCACACTGCCCTGCCGAAGCGCAACCCACCCATACATTTACCCCTTACCTAACACTATGGGCAATTTAGCATGGCCAGTTCACCTGACCCTCACATCTTTGGATTGTGGGAGGAAACCGGAGCACCCGGAGGAAACCCACACAGACACGGGGAGAACGTGCAAACTCCACACAGTCAGTCGCCTGAGGCGGGAACTGAATCCAGGTCTCTGGCGCTGTGAGGCAGCAGTGCTAACCACTATGCCACCGTGCCACCCAATCCCTGAGTAATGTCACCTGCTTTAGCCTAACACAAGAATATGGGACAGGATCTCTTAACATTTATGACTCCATCTCCTATCAGACTGCAGCAACTGCTATAACAGGGAGCTCATTGAGGTTCCCTGCCCCAGGAATAATACCTACATCTCCTTCCCCATGAGCACAGTGAAGTAAGACAAAAGAGTTTTAGCTCTTGCTTGTGCGACAGGCTTCCTTAGGCTGAAGAGTACTATAGACTGCACCTGTTTAGTGTTCTTATCATCAGACTTTCATCCTTATCAGTAGATAGTGATCTCATTCCCTCAATGTACAGCCAGTGTGTGAACACAGGCAGTGCATTGTGCAGGTGACTGTCCATTATCCTGTAAGCTAGTCTGTCCAAATCCCTTGCTGTAGGTCTTGTACCCTTCTATCTGGTATTTCACTTTGTGAAGACCTGGGAAGTGACTGAGTTCTTGTGCACATGCTTCCAATGCCATCTTGGTGGTTGAAGCTGTGGCTTTGAGTCTTGGTGGAGAAAGTGAGGTCTGCAGATGCTGGAGATCAAAGTTGAAACTTTATTGCTGGAACAGCACAGCAGGTCAGGCAGCATCCAGGGAACAGGAGATTCGACGTTTCGGGCACAGGCCCTTCTTCAGGAATGGCATTCCTGAAGAAGGGCCTGTGCCCGAAACGTCGAATCTCCTGTTCCCTGGATGCTGCCTGACCTGCTGTGCTGTTCCAGCAATAAAGTTTCAGCTTTGAGTCTTGGTGTCTTCTACATCCTGTGATGGTATAACTGTAGTGTGTCTGTGATGAAGGGAATGGCTGATTAAAGTGCTAAATGGGGAATGATCACGTGAGCTATTCTTTCAATAAGCTCCTACATTTAAAAAAAAATAATGTAAATTCTCTGTGCAATGTGACAGTTAAGAACATAATATAAATCAAAAGCATATATATATCAAAAAATTGTTCGACCTGTTCGGGCACAGATCATTCATTGTAAACAAATTCAGGTCCCACAAGCAAATGTCTAAGCTTTGTTTTCAACAAGTACAACAACTGTGCAAATGAAAGAAGTGCCTGCTATCTGCTTCATGAAATAAACAATGCGTGAGAAATCAACAACATTAGCAAAGTCACATTGAATTTTGATATTGGTAAAATAAATCCATGCAAAGCTAATTGTTCAAAGTCAGCACATCCCAATGAGCTATTCCCAAAACTGCCTTTGTAAAATTGAGAAAGCTGAAGCATGTCATGCTGCTATTTAACTATTATGTGATTGTATTTCTCCAGTTAATCTGGAGACCAATTTTTGCCACTGACTGAATTTTCGCAAACTGGAGAAAACAAGTTCATAAAAATGACTGAATCACCAACAAAATGTCACTTGCTAAAGTTTACTTCATTACAAGCCTCAATAATATTCTAATGAGATGCACATGACTGTATTGTAATTAGTAATATGGCTCAGAATTTGCAGTCAGCAGCGCAGTGTTGCTCACTATTCATTATGTTGACAGATACCCACAGATGGGATTTTAAGTGGCACTTTATGATGACTGAAGATACTGTTAGTGCAGTTTGCTCACTGGGGGAATCTGTGGCAGGGCAAGCAGCAACATGACGCTCTAACCAAATTTAAAAATCCTCAGAACCACACAATGTCTAAACCAGGATATGTAAATTAACCATTTCCACTTCATGTGACTCAGTAGTTTGAAGATAGACAGTCTGGTTTGCAGCCGAGATCATGAGTCCCATATGAACCGATGCCTCCTGGGTGCAAGAGTTTAGGACATAATGGGACAGCCAGATTAACTTTTAGAAGGGAAAGTGAACAACCAGTGCTAATGGTTCATGTGGGAACTAACAACATAGAGAGGGACAGCTTGGAGTTTGAAATATATGCACAGAGACCATAGCCTGTTACCAAGTCCTCCTTTATTTACATGTGTGCAATACATGGGCTCTGACCACCTCAAAGCCAGTCCCTAGACTTAGGAGACCTACTGTATCTCCTGTTTATACCTACTTGAAATGTCGACTCTCCTGCTCCTCGGATGTTGCCTGACCACTGCTTTTCTAGCACCACACTTTTTGACTCATGTTTATTTTTTTTCCGCAAATGGAGAGTTGTTGACATTGATCCAGCTCCCACAAAGCCACCTCTCAGAGTGAACAGGATGTCTGATACACCTTCTTTTCTTTTTTTCTTTCTCTTCTCCTGACATTCCTGTTTTTTTCTCTTTATTTTCCCCCAAACTACCGCCTAACAGGGTAATGCTTATTTTTCCCAGCAGCTATGTTGTGTGTGTGTAGGTGTTGGACACAGTGAGAAACAACAAGTGTGTAAATATTTATTTCTATTCCAACACCAGGAAGAAAGGAAACACCAGAGTGGCTAGTGACAAGTAGTGCCCTTCTCATCAAAGGGTAATGCTGCGTAATCAAAAAGTGAAGATGAGGGCAGGGATTATATCAAAATAGAATTGGAAGGAGAAATAATGCACTCCACTCCCTGCGTCGCCCACCTCTCCCTGAAAATCTCGAAGGTGTTGGTGGACACCGCATGCTCCTTCTCCAGAGACACCTGGGATCTAACATAACCGCAGAAGAGGAGCAGGTAATCAGCCCTAACGACCCCCTGCACAGCCCACTGCCTGGACCTGTTTATGGCCAATTTGGCCAGGCCCAGGAGCAGACCCACGAGGAGATCCTCTGACCTACCCTCTCCTCTCTGCACCGGTTGCACTTGACTCCTGTTTATTCTTTTTTTTCCTCCTTTTTTTCCGTCTATTTTCTTTTTTAGCGGTCAGACCCCTCCTTGACACAAAATGGGGAGTCCTTCACACTCTGATCCAGCTCCCTCAGAGGCAGCTCTCAGAGTGAACAGGATGTCTGACACTCCTTTTTTTTCCTTTTTATTTTCCCCCACACTACCATCTAGCAGCGGTAGTGCTTATTTTTCCCCAGCACCCATGTCGTGTGTGTGCAGGTGTCAGACACAGTGAAAAACAACAAGTGTGTAAATCTTTATTTATATTTCACCACCAGGAAAAACGAAAACACTCGAGTGGCCAGTGATAAGCAGTGGGGAAATGCTGCATGATCAAACAGTGAAGGAGAGGGCAGGGATTAAACCAAAATATGGTTGCAGGGGGAAATAATACATTCCACTCCCTGCAGTGCCCACCCCTCCCTGAAAATCTCGAGGATGTTGGTGGACACCGCGTGCTTCTTCTCCAGAGACACCCGGGCTCTGATATAAAAGCAGTAGAAGGGCAGGCAATTGGTCCTCATGACCCCCTCCACGGCCCGCTGCCTGGACCTGTTTATGGCTAGGTTGACCAGGCCCTGGAGCAGATCCATGAGGAGATCCTCCAACTTACCCTCCCTGCTCTGCAACCGGATGCCTTTAAGTCCTGTTTATTTATTTAATTTTTCTTTTTTTTTAATTACCTCCACACTACCACCTAATTGTGGTAGTGCTTATTTATTCCCCCACACCCATGTTGTGTGTGTGTGTGTGTGCAGGTGTGAGATACAGTGAAAGACACAAGGTGCACAAATCTTTATTCAGTTTCCACCACAGGAAGAAAGGAAACACCCGAGTGGCCAGTGACAAGCAGTGCCCTTCACATCAAAGGGCAAGGCTGTGTGATCAAACAGTGAAGGGGAGGGCAGGGGTTAAATCAAAATAGAATTGTACAGGGAAATAATACACTTCACTGCCCGTGGCACCCACCTTTTCCTGAACAACTCCAGGGTGTTTGGTGGACACCGCATGCTCCTTTTCCAGAGACACCTGGGCTCTAACGTAACCGCAGAAGAGTGGCGGGCAGTCAGCCCTAACGACCCCCTCCACAGCCCATTGCCTCGACATATTTATGGCCAGTTTGGCCAGGCCCAGGAACAGACCCACAAGGAGGTCTTCAGACCTGCCCTCCCCCCTCCCTACCAGGTGCCTTTGACTCCTGTTTATTTAAAAAAAAATTTTTTTTTTAACCCCCACACTACCGCCTAACTGCGGTAGTGCTTATTTTTTTCCCACAGCACCCATGGTTTGTGTGTGCAGGTGTGAGACACAGTGAAAGACAGCTGGTGCTGGAGCCTACCAGGGAGAAGGCAATTCTGGATCTGGTATTGTGCAACGAACCAGAATTGATCAGGGACCTCGAAGTGAAGGAGCCATTGGGAGGTAGTGACCATAATACAATAAGCTTCAATCTGCAATTTGAGAGGGAGAGGGTACAGTCGGAAGTGACAGAACTTCTGTTGAATAAAGGGAATTATGGAGCTATGAGGGAGGAGCTGGCCAAAGTTCAATGGTGCAATACCTTAGCAGGGATGACAGTGGAGGAACAATGGCAGATATTTCTGTGTATAATGCAGAAGATGCAGGATCAGTTCATTCCAAAAAGGAAGAAAGACCCTAAGAGGAGGCATAGGTGGCCGTGGCTGACGAG
>NC_057732.1:53592720-53599856 GCF_004010195.1 Chiloscyllium plagiosum
TTAGGACAGAGATGAGGAGAAACCTCTTTACCCAGAGAGTGGTGGCTGTGTGGATTGCTCTGCCCCAGAGGGCAGTGGAGGCCCAGTCTCTGGATTAATTTGAGAAAGAGTTGGATAGAGCTCTCAAGGATTGTGGAATCAAGGGTTATGGAGATAAGGCAGGAATAGGATACTGATTAAGGATGATCAGCCATGATCATATTGAATGGTGGTGCAGGCTCAAAGGGCAGAATGGCCTACTCCTGCACCTATTGTCTATTGAATCTTTATTCAGTTTCCACCACCAGGAAAAAAGGAAACACCTGAGTGGCCAGTGACAAGCAGTGCCCTTCACATCAAAGGACAATGCTGTGTGATCAAACAGTGAAGGGGAGGGCAGGGGTTAAATCAAAATAGAGTTGGAGGGGGAAATAATGCACTCCACTCCATGCGGCGCCCACCTCTCCCTGAACAACTCCAGGGCGTTGGTGGATACCGCGTGCTCCTTCTCCAGAGACATCCAGGCTCTAACGTAACCGCGGAAGAGGGTCAGGCAGTCGGCCCTCCACGGCCCGCTGCCTGGACCTGTTTTTGGCCAGTTTGGCCAGGGCAAGGAGCAGACCCACGAGGAGGTCTTCAGACCTGCCCTCCCTCCTCCGTATTAGGTGCCTTTGACTCCTGTTTATTTTTAAACATTTTTTCTTTTTTTTCACACCGATCAAGCTCCCTCAGAGCCCAAGACTCCTGTTTATTTATAAAAAAAATTTTTTTTTTGTTAACCCCCACACTACTGCCTAACCACGGTAGTGCTTATATTTTCCCCAGCACCCATGGTGTGCGAGAACAGGGGTGAGACACAGTGAGAGACACAAGTGCACAAATCTTTATTCAGTTTCCACCACCAGGAAGAAAGGAAACACCCGAGTGGCCAGTGACAAGCAGTGCCCTTCACATCAAAGGGCAAGGCTGTGTGATCAAACAGTGAAGGGGAGTGCAGGGATTAAATCAAAATAGAGTTGGAGGGGGAACTAATGCCCTCCACTCCCTGTGACCATCCTAATTTTTTTTAACCACCCACACTACCGCCTAATTGTGGTAGTGCTTATTTTATACTCCTGTTCTTTTTTTTTTGCTTATTTTTTTCCCCAGCACCCATGGTGTGTGTGTGTGCAAGTGTGAGACACAGTGAGAGACACAAGGTGTACGAATCTTTATTCAATTTCCACCACCAGGAAGATAAGAAAACACCCGAGTGGCCAGTGACAAGCAGTGCCCTTCACAAAAGGCAATGCTGTGTGATCAAACAGTGAAGGGGAGGGCAGGGACTAAATCAAAATAGAGCTGGAGGGGGAAATGATGCACTCCACTCCCTGCGGCGCCCACCTCTCGCTGAACAACTCCAGGGTGTTGGTCGACACCGCGTGCTCCTTCTCCAGAGAAACCCAGGCTCCAACGTAACCGCGGAAGAGGGGCAGGCAGTCGGCCCTAACGACCCCCTCCACGGCCCACTGCCTGGACCTGTTGATGGCCAGTTTGGCCAGGCCCAGGAGCAGACCCACGAGCAGGTCCTCAGACCTGCCCTTCCTCCTCCGTACCGGGTGCCTGAAGATCAGGAGCGTGGGACTGAAGTGCAACCAAAAGCAAAGGAGGAGGTTTTTAAGAAAGTCAAAAAGGGAGTGCAAACGCCCACACCCAATATACATGTGGTCCACGGACTCCACAGGGCCACAGAACAAGCAGTTGGGCTGGGAATCCATGAACCACCGCAATCTGCGGTTGCAGGGGACCGCTGCGTGCAGCACCCTCCACCCCAGATCCCCGAGAGAAAAGGAGGAGGACTCCCACGTAGAGAGCCCTCTACTGGGGATCCCCACCGCCCGGTGGCAAATGGGCACGCCAAGGCGTGTCCAGACGGTGGATGAGGGAGAAGAGGTGTACGGTGTGCAGCAGCAGTCTATACAGGGCCCGCCTTTTTATCCCATGAAAGGGAACAAAATTAAAATTCCGGAGGCGGCTCAGGTTGTGGGGCACGGGCTCCCGCGGGAAGTACAGAACCTTGGGGCCAATGTGAAATTCCGTCCGGGCTGGGGTAATCGCGGGCAGGATCCCACCGCACACCTGAGAGTCGTCCAACTGGTGCACTACGGCGGGTCCGCGCACCGCCGTTTTAAGGCGTCGGACAGCGGTGGCCACATACTGTACGTCTACCGCTGCCCTGCTCGTAATGTCCTGCGGCAGCGTCCAGCCCAGGCCCCCAACACTTAGCGCGTCGCCGACCATGGTCGCCCTCACCACCACGGATCTCCCCTCCGACAGCCACTCGAACCCGCGAGTACGGAGGTGCGGATTCCTGAGCAACAGCTTCCTGACGACAGTCGCTACTGCTGCCAGAGGGGAGGCGCGGCAGGATTCGACCATGTTCCAGACAGTGATCCGGTCCTGGTAAAAGACAGGCAGCGTCTTGAGGCGACCTCCAAACCGTCATGGTTGACGAACAGGAGCTGCGTGTCGTAGTGGAGGCTACGCACCAGCGGTGGAGGTGGGCCTCTGGCAGCAGCAGCGGCGGAAGTCCTGGGGAGGTGCCCAGGCGAGTCACCCAAGGCGAGTCCCAGGCAGCAACGGTGGAGACCGGCCTCAGGCAACAGCAGCAGTGGAGGCAGGCCTCGGGCAAGTCCCAGGTGGGCCCTCGGTCGCAGCGGTGGGGGCAGACCTGTTGGGGAGGGTCCCCAAGGCAAGTCCCAAGCAGCAGTAGTGGTGGAGGTTGTGGGGAGGGGCCCGAGGCGAGTCCCAGGCAACGGTAGTGGAGGCAGGGCTCAGCATTGGAGGCAGGCCTCAGGCATGTCCTTGGTCGCAGCGGTGGGGGCAGACCTGTTGGGGAGGGTCCCCCAGGCAGCCCCAAAATTGAGTCCCAGGCAGCAGCAGTGGAGGTGGGCCTCTAACAACAGCGGCAGTGGTGGAGATCCTGGGAGGTGCCCCAAGGCAAGGCCCAGGCAGCAGCAGTGAGGCAGGCCCCAAGCAGCAACAGCTGAGACGGGTCCAGGCGGGGTCCCAGAGACCAGCAGCGGGAGTGGCCCCAGGTCAGCAGCGGGAGTGGGCCCCAGGTCAGCAGCAACACTCCCTTGACCTGGATGCGCCCAGGCTGCAGCTCCAGAAGTAGGCCCCAGACTCAAATCGTCGTCGTCCTCGTCCTCCTCCTGATTGCTTGTCACTGGCCTATTTTGAGAGTTGGATCAGTGTGAGTGTATGTGTGCATGTGCAAGGACTCTCCTCCTTGAAGGGGACTGTCCCTGGACCAGCTGCCCCACATCCAGAGAGCTGAAGGAAAGAAGAAGGAAGGAAGAAGGAGGAAGTAGAAGCAGAAGGAGGTGAGAGCTTTGAGTCCTGGGCCTGCTCTTGGAGCTGCAGCCTGGGCCTCACCCAGGTCAAGGGAGTGTTGCTGCTGACCTGGGGCCCACTCCCACTGCTGGTCTCTGGGACCCCGCCTGCACTTGCCTCTGTTGTTACTGCTTGGGGGCTGCCTCGGACTTGCCTTGGGGCCCCTCCCAGAACCTCCACCACTGCCGCTGCTGTGAGAGGCCCACCTCCACTGCTGCTGCCTGGGACTCAATTTTGGGGCTGCCTGGGACTTGCCTTGGGGACCCTCCTCAACAGGTCTGTCCACCGCTGCGACCAAGGGCCTACCTGGGACCCGTCCAAGGCCTGCCTCCACCGCTGCTGTTGTCTGAGGCCGCTCTCCACCGTTGCTGCCTGGGACTCGCTTGGGTGCCTCCCCAGGACTTCCGCCGCTGCTGCTGCCAGAGGTCCACCTCCACTGCTGCTGCCTGAGGCCTTCCAACATCCAGCAGCAGAGTATGGCGAGCCGGAAGGTCGCAGGGCCCAGCCGCACCTACGCTGGGATAGCCGCTGCCTTAGGCTCGGCTGCTCCAACCCTGGCTGCAACCGCGGCCCCCTTCAGGCACTTGACTAAACGCCTGGGAGTAAAGACCTATCCCCATCCCAATATGTCCATCGAGGCCTGCAGTAAGGCCATGGCTAGTGTGGTCGGCTAGTGTGGTCGGCCCACTGGCCATCATCGCTGCGGCCCGGATGTACAGGAAGGCCGTCTTTTTCCTCAAGACCGAGCAGGCGGTCCACCTGGCCGTGGAGAGGGGGCTCACTAAGGGCGGGACACATTTGCCCATCGACCCTCTGGAGGTTACGGCCCAGAGGGTCGTGATCTCCAACGTCCCGCACTTCATTGCCAGCGAGCTCGTTCTCCCCCATCTCACCACCTTGGGGGAGATCCGGTCGGGTGTCCAACCGCTCCTGCTCGGTCTTAAGGACCTCGCCCTCCGATACATCTACTCCTTCCGGCGCCAGGTGTTCATTTGCCTGACCCGGGAGGAGGTCACCGAGGGCTCTTTCACCTTCCTCCACGAGGGCGCGGCCTACCACGCCTTCTGGACGGCGGACGGCGTGCGGTGCCACCTGTGCCGCGAGGTGGGGCACATATGAAAAACTGCCCCACCCAGAAGGCTGGCCAGCCCACGCCAACCGCTGAGGGTGCCGCTGCCGCACCCACTCCCCCTCCCCCGAAGACAACACCACAAGCCCCAGCAGCGGGGACTAAGCAGGAGGCTTCCAATGCTCCAGCCTCCAGCAGGGAGGGGGTGACCGTCCGACCGGCCAGAAGGTGCTCAGGAACACGCAACGTGTCAGGCCCGCCCACGGGGAGACCACCCTAT
The DNA here is from genome assembly GCF_004010195.1 of Chiloscyllium plagiosum. NCBI lineage: Eukaryota > Metazoa > Chordata > Chondrichthyes > Orectolobiformes > Hemiscylliidae > Chiloscyllium > Chiloscyllium plagiosum. Next base: position 53,597,424 of record NC_057732.1, read on the forward strand.
CCCCTTCCCCGACACCTAGCCCACGACCTGCCCGCCCTGGCACGACAATGCCCATGCGGCTGTGCCAACGTCGCCCTGGCGCGGGAACCCTGACCCCCAAACCCGTACCTGATCCTGGCCCCACTGACCCCAACGCAACCCCCACCACTTACAGAAACCCCTGGGGCACCAACGCCTGCCCCTGGCACTGCAACACCTGGCCCAGGGGCCCTTGAGCCCGAGCCCGAGCCCTGCCCCACCCAGCCACACCCTGGCACTGACTTGGGGGGAACTACCACTGCCCCACCTCCTGCAGCGACCATGTCTCTGGGCCCCTGCCCTGCCCACCATCACCTGATAATCCAGGGGCGGGGCAGGAAGTGACACGGCTGACCCTCCCCACCCTGGCCACGCCCCCTGTCTTCCCCTAGCCAATCGTATTCTGGGAAAGGCTGGGGGGAGGGACCTCTGGCCCCATGACCACCAACGTGGGTGAGGAGGGGAAGTCCCATAAATTCTCCCCTGTCTCGCTGGGGAAGAGACATTCCACTAGCGTGCCGGTGGCGCTGCCCCACTCCAGGCGAAGAGCCTACGGTGCCTCTTGACTGTCCCGCATGGCAGCCTGACGTACCCGAACCCCCAGGGGCTACAGCAGGGCCTCCTGCTGCCTCAACTCCTCCGGTCCCTGGGGGGGACTTTAATAACCACACGTGTCGTGGTGCGGGGGACAATGGAGGATCCTCTGCTGGGTCATGGAGCGGTGGAGGGGAGGAAGATGTTATCCTCGCTCCTCCCTCCCAGACTGTTTTTCTGGGGGCCTCGGCGCTGGGGGAGGACCTTTTCCCCGAGGAACTGGGCGTCCCGGTGTCGGGAGACGGGTGGGGCCATGAGCTTCTGCCGCCTGACGACCCGAACTCGGGGCGTTCCAGGAGGGCGTGTGCCGAGGAAGGTACCGCTGGTGACCCTAGGGGTGGGGTCGCCGGAGGTTTGAGGCAAGTTGGCAGCGCTGGACCAGCCCCCATCCTCTCGGTGGGGGAGGGGTCAGTGACCAAGGGCGACCTCCCTGAGGAGGGTTCGGAATTGGTAGCGGACAGCAGGGACGACGCGGACTATGTCTGCAGTGACTTTTTTGAGTCCCGGGTGCCCCCCACCGATCTCCCCCTCATCCCCCTCGAGGAACTCTGGGAATTTGTCGAGGAAACTCGGAGTCGCCGGGATAGAGCCCAACTGGCGCTCGACCGCTGGAGCTCTTTTGAGAAAGTTTACTGGTCGGCCCTCGCTGCCCGCCAGGCGCCTGGGCTCGATGTCAATGAGCGAAAGCGAGTCAGGAACTTCCTGGGAGCACTCCTGGTGAGGGCGAGGGACTCCAGTGCCCCTCCCTCGTCCTCCCTGTAAATATATACACGGGTTTGTTAATTGTACCGGTGGTGGTTGCACAACGCTTCCGACATGGAGACAACTATAGCCAGCCACAACATCAACGGCAGCAGGGAGTCGCAGCGCAGATTCCAGACCCTCTCGGTCCTTCGGGACGGGAGGTATGCGGTGTGCTTCCTGCAAGAAACCCACACTACCCCGGGAGACGAAGCCACCTGGCTCCTGGAGTGGCGAGGAGGGGGGTCTACATGAGTCACCTCACCCGCAGATCTGGCGGGGTGGCTATCCTGTTGGCCCCGCATTTTCAGCCGGAGATCTTGGGGGTCAGGGAGCCAGTGCCAGGCCGTTTGCCTCACCTGACGGTCCGGCTGGGGGGCGCGGTGCTTCACTTGGTGAACGTATACGCTCCCCTGGCCGGGCCGAGGCAAACGAGCTTCTTCGAAGAAGTGTCCGCTCATCTCGCTTCCATCGACGAGAACCAGTGCGTCGTCCTCGGGGGAGATTTTAACTGCGTCCTCGAGGGCAGGGACCACGGCGGTGCCCGCACTGACCGCGCGTCAGGGAAGAGGTTGGGGGACCTGGTCAAGTCCTTCGACCTGGTGGACGTCTGGCGGAATCTCCATCCCGACTCCATCGCCTTCACCTTCGTGAGGCCTGGGGTCGGAGCGTCCAGAATCGACCGCCTGTACGTTTCGCGGGCGTACGCCCCCTGTTTCCCGAAGGCCTCCATGCGGCAGGTGTCGTGCACGGACCACCACCTGGTGTGGGCGGAACTCCTTCCGTTCGGCGCCAGGCTCGGCTCCGCGTACTGGCACTTTAACAACCTGCTGCTGGACGACGAGCGGTTCCGGGACTCGTTTCGTCGCTTCTGGGCCGGCTGGAGAAGGAAGCGGGGAAGCTTCCCCTCCCTGAGGCTATGGTGGGACGTGGGCAAGGCTCACGTCCGCGTCTTCTGTCAGGAGTACGCGAGGGGGTCGACGAAGAGGCGGAAACCCAGGATCGGGGAGTTGGAGAGGGAGTTGCTCGACCTGGAGTCACGCCTCGGCCAGCCCGACGCGGACCGGGCCCTGCGCGGGG
>NC_057732.1:53603103-53618586 GCF_004010195.1 Chiloscyllium plagiosum
GAGTCCCAGGTGCCCCCCACCAATCTCCCCCTCATCCCCCTTGAGGAACTCCGGGAATTTGTCGAGGAAACTCTGAGTCGCCGGGATAGAGCCCAACTGGCGCTCGACCGCTGGAGCTCCTTTGAAAGAGTTTACTGGTCAGGCCACGCTGCTCACCAGGTGCTTGGGCTCGACATGAACGAGCGAAAGCTCCTGGTGAGGGCGAGGGACTTCTGTGTCCCTCCCTCGTCCTCCCAGTAAATGTGTATATAGGTTTCTAACTGTACTGGTGGTGGTTGCACAACGCTTCCAACATGGAGACAACTATAGCCAGCCTCAACATCAACGGCAGCAGGGAGTCACAGCGCAGATTCCAGACCCCCTCGGTCCTTCGGGACGGGAGGTATGCGGTGTGCTTCCTGCAAGAAACCCACACTACCCCGGGAGACAAAGCCACCTGGCTCCTGGAGTGGTGAGGGGGGTGGTCTACATGAGTCACCTCACCCGCAGATCTGGCGGGGTGGCTGTCTTGTTGGGCCCGCATTTTCAGCTGGAGATCTTGGGGGTCAGGGAGCCCGTGCCAGGCCGTTTGCTTCACCTGAGGGAGGAGCGGTGCTTCACTTGGTGAACGTCTATGCTCCCCTGGCCGGGCCGAGGCAAGCGAGCTTCTTCGAAGAAGTGTCCGCTCATCTTGCCTCCATCGACGAAAACCAGTGTGTCGTCCTCGGGGGAGATTTTAACCGTGTCCTCGAGGGCAGGGACCACGGCCGTGCCTGCATGGGTTGGGCATCGGGGAGGAGGTTGGGGGACTTGGTCAAGTCCTTCGACCTGGAGGACGTCTGGCAGAATCTCCATCCCAACTCCGTCGCCTTCACCTTCGTGAGGCCTGGGGTCGGAGCGTCCAGAATCGGTCACCTGTACGTTTCGCAGGCGTACGCCTCCTGTTTTCCGAAGGCCTCCACGCGGCAGGTGTCGTGCACGGACCATCACCTGGTGTGGGCAGAACTCCTTCGGTTCGGCGCCAGGCCAGGCTCGGCTCCGTGTACTGGCACTTTAACAACCTGCTGCTGGAGGACGAGCGGTTCCGGGACTCGTTTCCTCGTTTCCGGGCCGGCTGGAGAAGGAAACGGGGAAGATTCCCCTCCCTGAGGCTATGGTGGGACGTGGGCAAGGCTCACGTCCGCGTCTTCTGTCAGGAGTACACGAGGGGGTCGACAAAAAGGCGGATATCCAGGATCGGGGAGTTGGAGAGGGAGATGCTCGACCTGGAGTCACGCCTTGGTCAGCCTGACGCGGACCCGGCCCTGCGCGGGGCGTACGAAGAGAAGAAGGTCGCGCTCCGGGACCTGCAGCTCGTCTGGGCTCGGGGCGCGTACGTGAGGTCGCGGAACCAGTTCGTCCAGGACCTGGACCGCGGCTCCCCCTTCTACTCGCTGGAAAAAAGGCGTGGCCCCCATCAGCAGCTCCTTGTGCTGCTGGCCGACGACTGGTCCCTTGTCTTGGATCCGGAGGGCATCAGGGCCCACGTCCGAAACTATTACACGGCTCTGTTCTCTCCGGATCCATCCAGTGAGGATGCTCGCAGAGTTCTGTGGGAGGACCTGCCGCAGCTCGGCCCAGAGGACGCCAGAAGGCTCGACGCTCCCGTCACCTTAGAGGAGCTGACCGGCGCCCTTGACCGGCTCTCGAGGGGCAAAACCCCGGGGCTGGACGGGCTGACTGTGGAGTTCTTCAAATCTTTGCCAGGGTGTTGTCTTCTCGCCTGGCCTCCGTGCTGGCCCACATGATTCGCCCGGACCAGTCCTACACGGTCCCGGGCCGGAGGATACACGATAACGTCCACCTGGTCCGGGACCTGATCCATTTCTGTCGACGGGCTGGTCTGCCGAGCGCCTTCCTGTCTCTCGACCAGGAGAAGGCGTTCGACAGGGTCGATCACGAGTACCTGCTCGGGACTCTGCGGGCATTCGGGTTCGGGGCGCAGTTCGTCGCCCGGATCTGACTTTTGTACGCCGCCGCAGAGTGTCTGGTTAAAGTTAACGGGTCCCTGACGGCGCCCCTTCGCTTCGGGAGAGGAGTGCGTCAAGGCTGCCCCCTGTTCGGCCAGCTGTGTTCCCTGTGCGTGGAGCCTTTCCTGCGCCTCTTGCGGAGGAGGTTGTCGGGGCTGGTTCTGCACGGCGCGGGCACGGGGGTGGTCCTCTCGGCCTACGCCACCGATGTGCTCCTCATTCTCACCGACCCGGCTGACCTGGGGAGGATGCGCGAGTGCCAGGCTGTGTACTCGGCGGCGTCTTCCGCCAGGATCAACTGGGCCAAATGTTCCGGACTACTGGTCGGCCCGTGGCGGGTGGACTCTCTGCCGGAGGAGTTACGGGGGTTCAGCTGGAGTACCACCCATCTCCTCTACCTGGGGGAGTACCTCAGCCCGGCTGATGAATCCTGGCCGGCCAACTGGCAGGAGCTGGTGGGTAAAATCTCGGCTCGCCTAGTCCGCTGGACAGGACTGCTCCGAGTGCTATCTTACAGGAGTCGAGTGTTGGTCATAAACCAACTGGTGGCCGCCATGCTGTGGTACGGGCTGGTCACTTTGGTCCCTCCTCCTGGCTTTGTCGCTGGCATCCAGAGAACGTTGGTCGACTTCTTCTGGGACCAAAAGATGCACTGGGTCGCTGCGCAGGTTCTGAATCTCCCTCTTGAGGGCGGTCAGTCATTGGTGTGCGTCCGCACCCAGGTCGCGACGTTCCGCCTTCAGACCTTGCAGCGATACCTTTACATCGAGCCTCCTCCTAGGTGGTGCGCCCTGGCGACGTATTTTTTCCACCATGTGCGTAGCCTCCACTACGACACGCAACTCCTGTTCGTCGACCGTGACGGTTTGGAGGTCGCCCTCGAGACGCTGCCTGTCTTTTACCAGGACCTAATCGCTGTTTGGAATATGGTCGAATCGCGCCGCGCCTACCGTCCGCCTGGAGTAGCGGCTGTTGTCAGGGAGCCGTTGCTCAGGAATCCGCGGGTTTGAGTGGCTGTCGGAGGGGTGGGCCATGGCGTCGAGGGTGACCAGGGTCGGGGACGTGCTGGGTGCCCGGGCCCTTGGCTGGACCCTGCCACAGGACATAGCGAGCAGGGCAGCGGTAGACGTCCAGTACGTGGCCACTGCCATCCGATGCCTTAAAACGGTGGTGCTCTGGCCTGATGTAGTGCACCAATTGGAGGACGCTCAGGTGTGCGGTGGGATCCCGTCCGCGCTCACCCCAGCCCGGACGCAATTTCACATTGGTCCTGTACTTCCCGCGGGAGCCTGTGCCCCACAACCTGAGCCGCCTCAGGAAGTTTCATTTTGTTCCCTTCCAGGGGGTAAAAAGGCAGGCCCTGTATCGACTGCTGCTGCACACCGTACACCTCTTCTCCCTCATCCACCGTCCGGACACGCCTTGGCGTGCCCATTTGCCACCGGGCGGTGGGGATCCCCAGTGGAGGGCTCTCTACGCGGGAGTCCTCCCCCTTTCTCTCGTGGATCTGGGGTGGAGGGCGCTGCACGCAGCGGTCCCCTGCAACTGCAGATTGCGGTGGTTCACGGACTCCCAGCCCAACTGCTTGCTCTGTGGGGAGTTCGTGGACCATGTGTATATTGGGTGTGGGCATTTGCACTCCCTTTTTGATTTTCTGAAAAACCTCCTCCTCTGCTTTTGGTTGCACTTCAGTCCCATGCTCCTGATCTTCAGGTACCCGGTACGGAGGAGGGAGGGCAGGTCTGAAGACCTCCTCGTGGGTCTGCTCCTAGGCCTGGTCGAACTGGCCATAAACAGGTCCAGGCAGCGGGCCGTGGAGGGGGTTGTTAGGGCCGACTGCCTGGTGGTGGAAACTGAATAAAGATTCATACACCTTGTGTGTCTCTCTCCTGCACACACACAACATTGGTGCTGGGGAAAAAATAAGCACTACCATGGTTAGGCGGTAGTGTGGGGGTTGATTTTTAAAAAAAAAAAGAAAAAAACAGGAATGTTGCTTATTTTCCCCACCATCCATGGTGTGGTAATAAGAAAAGAAAAATAAAATAAATAAACAGGAGTGTCAGAGGTTCTGTTCACTCTGAGAGCTGCCACTGAGGTGCAAAAAAAAAACAGGTGTGTCATAAACAGGTCCAGGCAGCGGGTTGTGGAGGGGGTCGTTCGGGCCGACTGCCTGTCCCTCTTCCGCGGTTACGTTAGAGCCCGGGTGTCTCTGGACTTCAACTCTATTTTGATTTAGTCCCTACCCTCCCCTTCACTGTTTTGATCACACAGCAGTGCCCTTTGACGTGAAAGTTAGTGCTTGTCACTAGCCACTCGGGTGTTTTCCTATCTTCCTGGTGGTGGAAATTGAACAAAGATTTGTGTCTTTCACTGTGTCTCATACCTGCACACACACACCATGGGTGCTGGGAAAAAATAAGCACTACCGCAGTTTGGTGGTAGTGTGGCAGTTTTTTAAAAAAAAACAAAAGAAGAAAAAAAATAAAAATAAACAGAGCATTAAAAGAAAAAAGTAGGTTAAAAAAAGATAGACAAGAGTTTAAAAAAAAAAATAGGAGATTCACACAGCATTGCCCTTTGATGTGAAGGGCAGTACTTGTCACTAGCCACTCGGGAGTTTTCCTATTGAGAATTGGATCAGTGTGAGAGTGTGTGCGCGCAAACGTGCAAGGACTCTCCTCCTTGAAGGGGACTGTCCCTGGACCAGCTGCCCCACATTGAGAGAGCTGAAGGAAGGAAGAGGAAGAAAAAAGAAAAAATAAAAGATTCGTGCACCTTGTGTCTCTCACTGTGTCTCACACCTGCACACACACACCATGGCTGCTGCGGAAAAAATAAGCACTACTGCAGTTAGGTGGTAGTGTGGGGGTAAAGAAAGAGAAAATAAGACAAAATAATATGCTGGAGATTAGTGTTAGAAAAAAAACAGGAGTGTCCAACATCCTGACAGTCTGAGAGATGGCTCTGAGGGAGCTGGATCAGTGTGTGTGCAAAAAAAGAGAAAGAAAAAAATAAAAATAAAAAAAATAAACAGGAGTCTCTATTTTGAGTTAACCCCTGCCCTCCCCTTCACTGTTTGATCACACAGCATTGCTCTTTGATGTGAAGGGCACTGCTTGTCACTGGCCACTTGGGTGTTTCCTTTCTTCCTGGTGGTGGAAATCAAATAAAGAGTTGTACAACTCATGTCTTTCACTGTGTCTCACACCTGCACACACAGGAGTGACAGAGGTTCTGTTCACTCCTAGAGCTGGCTCTGAGGGAGCTGAATCAGTGCCAAGAACTATGCACGTGTCCATAAAGGATGACATGGTGACAGGAGACTGGCCTGAATGAAGTTATTTCAATTTACACACCTTTCTAATTTAAAAAAAATAAACAGGTGTGTCAGAGATTCTGGTCACTTTTGAGAGTTGGCTGTGAGGAAACCGAACCAGTGACAAGGACTGTGTGTAGTAGATAAAGGGTAACTTGATTACAAGATACTGGCTTCTGTGGAATTATTTCACAAGTCATCCAGGAAATGAAACTTACTTTCTTTTCTTGGCAGCTCCAGTGAAAACAGTGACTATCATTTCTGTATTTATAAACCTTGATTTCCTTGTTACAACAGATTTCAAACCTGCCACTTCAAACATGGAACATATAATAGGCATGGTATATGGTCCATCCCACATTCTCTCTATATGTCATGTCACTTATTTGCAGATCAAACAAACATTCAGATCTTGGAGACTTACAATATCCTGGTAGAACTTAATCAAAACAATTTAATGAAAGGAGTGGTTTAAAGGGCACAGTTTTGAAAAATCTATTCAAGCTGGTATTGTTTTAATATTGCATTTCAAAGGCACTTTAAATTAAACAGAATTTCTCACTTTCTGAGTTAATATCTACTTTCTTCTAGGCACTAATTTTGCTGCTGTGTTATTCTAATAAGCCTTGCATTCTTCAAGCAAGTTCCTGTTCTTTCTAATTTAGCCCTGGATGGTAAATATTGGCAGGCAATATTACAACTGCACTTCAATGTACCACCATATTCCCGTGCCAACACTTCTGTCTGGAGCTTGCTGCAGTGCTCCAGTAAGGCTCAGTGCAAGCTGGAGTAACAACATCTCATTTTCTGTGGCAGCTTTCGGGGCTCTATATCAAGTTCAATCGTTTTCTCCATGTTCTGTCATGACTTTGGCTGCTTTCAGTACAGCCAAGTCATTTTTACCCACTCTTAGTCTCCACCGATCTAACTTACATTTTTCCCTGGCTTCCTATCAACAATGCCTTTGTTCCTGTCTTTTTCTGTCTCTGGACTCAGCTCCTATCAGCTAATTCCTTCTCCCCCACCTCTTTATTATCAAGATAAATACCACCTTGTTTTTCAGAAGCTACCAGTTCTGAAGAAGCCCCATTGGAATTGAACTGTTAACTCTGTTTCTCTCTCCACAGATGCTGCCAGACTTGCTGGGATTTTTAAAAATGCATTAATTCACAGGATGAGAGTGTCGCTGGCTGGGTCAGCATTTATTGCTCAGAGGGCCAGACTAAGTAAGAATGGCAGATTCCTTCCCTAAAGGGCATTAGTGAACTAGGTGGGTTTTTCCAACAATCATTGGATTCATGGTCATCATTTGAATCTTAATTCCAGATATTTCTTTAATTCAAATTACACCATCTGCTGTGGCAGGATTCGAACCTGGGTCCCTGGAACATTATCTGGGTCTCGAGATTAATACTGTAGTGATAATACCCCTAACTTTCCTGCTCCTCTGAAGCTGCCTGACCTGCTGTGCTTTTCTAGCACCACACTCTCGATTGATAATACCAGTAGGCCATTGCCTGCCCAGGACTTTCTATTTTTCTATTTCAACCTCCATTTATCGGATCCTACTCTGAAGTCTACTCTGTGCATTATGCAGTAGGGATGGTGACCAAGGAATGGCAACTTTACATAAACTTTCCCTTTTCAGCTGGAAGGACTGCCTGTGCAGTCACAGGTGGAGTAGATTTATGACTTCCTGGTTTTAAAAAATAAAGCTTTGGCTGGGAAGGTTTTGTTTTCAAAAATAATGGCAAAGTAATATAATTGGTCAGGTTTGTCTAAGACAACCCAATCTGTTATATATACACATACATATATCAGATAATGTAGGACTATTATACCTCAATTTGGACAGAATATATCAATTTCACCACATCATATTTTGAAAAAATGTTGTATAAAATAAATCATGATAAGAGAAACACATTATTATTCATTGCTAGGAGATTACTCCAAGCAAACTTGATATTTTCTGACTGTGTTATAAGACTTACAAGATTTTTTTCCTGATAACGTTAGTTGAATCTTGCTGTAGTTTAACATATTGTGATATGATTAAAAACTCCATAGGCATTTAAATACAAATACTCGTGATCCCTGATGTGATCAGTATTTATCCCACAACTAACATTGCTGAGCAGCAGATTATCTGATCATATTCCCATGACTGTTTATGGGAACTTGCTGTGTGTATGTTAGTTGTTCATTTAAAGTACCCTTCAAAGGTACTTTGTTTTAAGTTTCTTAACAGTTTTGAGATGTCTTGAGATCATGAAAGGCACCACATAAATATAAGACTTACTTTCAGGAAGTCAGTATATGATGAATTCCGACAAAACAAATCATTTCTTGGCTTTCAAAACAGATGAATGAAAGATAATTTATCAGAGATATTAAGGTATTAAATAGATTAGAAAATGTTCACCCAAAACACATTTTCAGTTAAACTTTATCTTCAGGACAAGATGGCATAAATGACAGAATGAACATGTGTTTATCACATCTCTCGGAATCATGTTTCAAATTCAATGAATTCCTTTGAAAAGAAGTCAGTGTAGTTATGTAGGCAAGTCTCCAGCCAGTACACATAGTAATACTTTGTAAACAATAAATGACTAGTTAATCTCTTTTTATTAAGGGAAGAATTTTGATGAGGAGAATTAACTACTGTTCTTCACCAATGCCATGAGTTCAGAGATGTTCACCTGAAGCACAGGTTTGGGGCCATAGTGTTGATTTATGTGTAGTAGAAGGCATCTTCAGGGAGACTAAACCCTCACCCCCCCCTCACCACACCAGTTCGAAAGCCCACTGGAAACGCCTCCAACCAGCCATCTGGCAGATTCTTAATCTATCAGGAGCCTCGACACTGCATCTCAGTGGCTCAATGATTAGCACAGCTGCCTCACAGTGCCAGGGACCCAGTTAGATTCTACCCTCGGTTGACTGGGTGGAGTTTGAACATTCTCCCCATGACTGAGTGGGTTTCCGCCCGGTGCTCTGGTTTCCTCCCACTGTCCAAAGATGTGCAGGTCAGGTGGATTAGCCATGGGAAATGCAAGGTTCCAGAGATAGGTTATGGTGGTGGGTCTGGGTGGGATGCTGTGTGGACGGTTGGTGTAGACTCATTGGGCCAAATGGCCTGCTTCAGCACTGGAGAGATTCTATGATGACTAAAGTTCCACCCTTTGACATAAGCTGCGCAGCCATGAAGATCTGTTTTTGTGAGTGTAGTTGGTTTCTTTGAAGGGAATCATGGGGTAGGGGCCATGAGGAGAAAGGTGTCAGGAGCGTTGCTGGCAATGGCAAGGGAATGGCTTTCATGGCCAACCTGTTGCCACCTCCAATTGTTCTCAGGCTGTGGCAAATAGAGACCCCACCCAACCCAGAAAGCAGGATGCCCTGGTTTCCATTTTTCTCACTATTTGAGAAGGCACATAATGACTGGTGGTAGTTGAGGCCATTAATGGCTGAATATTAAGCTCTCTCATTGATAGCAGGTCAAGAAGGGCATCCATGGGCCTCCCTGCCCAATCTTAATTGCTGAGGTTGTGGATGGGAGTGGGTATTTCAGCAGAACCAACCTGCCTAATTATTTTCCCTTTCTGCTTCACTTGCCCAACAACCTCTTGGGAGGAGATAACTCCCTATTCCTCACTGCCAATGATAATGGGTTAGCTAAATTACTGGACTTTTGACAAAACATTCTCGGTTTTGCACTGAAGTGTTGGCTTCAGTTATAAATCTTGACATAACATGAACATCAAGATGAGAAAGAGTCATTTTGTTAATCTCCCCATTAAATCTGTGCTATCTCGTTACTGATTCCAGCTTTACTAGTTTGTACATGTAATTGAAGTCCCTCACTCCTGCCAGTAAAAATCTACAAAAAGATTGAGGATTGAATCAAGGAGCATGTTTTCAAGTGCCGATAATCTATAGTGGTCTTCTGGATAGGTCAGTGCAGGCAAAAATCATAGATTACTTAAAGGGTTAGATGGATGCTATGAGCTAGTGTTGGATTTCTAGAGAAAGATGAGTTAAGCAGACTGAATGCCTCCCACATGCATACTTATCTTTATAGCCCTCAAATGCAATCAAAGGCAAAACTGTCAGCCACTATCAAACTGTAACAGGCAATCTTGTTCTGCTTCTCACACACCATCTCTATTCAGGAACTCAGGACTATCATGCCCCATGGAGTAATTGATTTTCTTTGGAAATACCTAATTTTATGCATTTTCATCTCACACTAGATATTTACCCTTGCTCTTTTTTTTGAAGAATTGGCCAAGAAAATGAATGTTGTCTCTTTATGTTTGCTGTCTATGCCTCATCTCCACTTTTGTGTTGAATATAATGATCTCACCTTAGGTTTTGTTAGAAACTTGCCCATTTAAATCTGTTAATTTGAAATTTTATGCTCACAATCCAAATAAAGTAGTCTGTTTACACCAGCAGCTCCGGTGTCGCTTAGCATTTTATAGGTGTGAGTCATATTGCCTTCAATCTTCCTTTCTAAAGAGAAAATAAGTAGTTTTGATGAGTCTTTGTTTAAATTAAAGCTCTGAATAAAGAACGATTAACATCCTTTGAGCCACATGTAGAGTCATAGAGTCATATAGCACGGAAACAGGGCCTTTGACCCAACTTGCCCATGCCAATCAGGTTTCCCAGATTGAACTAGTCCAGTTGTAATTGGCCCATATCCCTCTAAACCTTTACTAACCATGTAGCTGTCAAATGTCTTTAAAATGTTGTAATTGTACCTGTCTCTACCACTTCCTCTGGCAGCTCATTCTATATACGCACTGTTCTCTGTGTGAAAAAGCTGCCCCTCAGGTCCCTTTTTAAATCTTTTCCCTCTCACCTTAAACGTATGCCCTCTAGTTTTGGACTCCCTTATCCTGGGGGAGAAACCTTGGCTTTTCACCCTGTCTATGCCCGTCATGATTTTATAAACCTCTATAAGGTCGCCTCTCAGCTTTGGATGCTCCAGGGAAAGAACATTTTTGCAGCTGATTTTAATTTTTTTTTCTCTACTTATACATTTAAATGCAACTGAAAGCTGCACAATAACATTGAAAATTTAAAAGTAGCATTTTCCCTCTTTCATCTGAAGTATTTAGTGGACTGAGATTCTTGGTGTGCCATGATGCCATGGCTTGGAACAACATTTCTCACGCAATCTTCACCCTCCACATCCTCTGCATAGTTTGCCTTTCCACTCAATTTAGCGTCCCCAGCAAACTTGGATACATTACACTCAGTCGAAAGTGAGGACTGCAGATGCTGGAGATCAGAGTTGAGAATGTGGTGCACCACACTCTCAACTACGTTACTCTCAGTCTCCTCTCTCAAATCATTTATATATATATCATAAATAGTTGCGGGCTCAACACCGACCTCTGCGACACCTTGCTCACCACTGATCTCCAACCAGAGAAACACCCATTTATCCCAAATTTCTACTTTCTATTGGGAAATCAGTCCTCTACCCATGGAGTACATTCCCTGCAACTCTATGCATTCTTATCTTATGGAGGAGTTTTTTATGCAGCACCTTATGGAATGCCTTCTGGAAGTCTCAGTATACAACATCCATCCACTCACCACGCTTGTTACATCCTCAAAGAACTCCAGGAAGTTTGTCAAACACTACCTTTCTAAAGCCATGCTGTGTCTGCCTGATGGAATCCTTTCCATCCAGATGTCTTACTATCCCTTCTTTAATGATAGCCTCCAGCATTTTCCCGACTACACATGCTAAGCCAACTGGCCTATTGTTACCTGCCTTTTGCCTACACCCTTTTTTAAACAGAGGTGTGACATTCACTGTCTTCCTGTCCCCCAGGACTTGCCCAGAGTTAATTGAATTTTGGTAAATTACCGCTAACACATCTACTATAACTTCTGCCATTTCTTTCAGCACCCTAGGATGCATTCTTTCGGGACCAGGGGACTTATCTACCTTTAGACCCTCAAGTTTGCTCAAAACTACCCCTTTACTGATAATAATTGAGTTGAGGTTCTCATCTCCCTTCGTATCCTTAATGTCATTCTTTGGCATGTTATACACTTCATCCACTGTGAAGACTGACACAAAATAGTTATTCAAGGCCTTCCCCAGAAGAGAATACAATGATCCACAGGTCTGAAACCCTGCCCCTTGCACCAACTCTTCAGTCACGCATTTGTCTGCCATATCTTCCTATTTTTGCCCTCACTAAATGTGTGGCACAGGCAGCAACCCAGAGATTACTGGCCTTGAGGTCCTTCTTTTTAACTTTCTTCCTAACTCTCTAAATTCACTTTTCATGACCTCATCCTTTTCCTAGCGATGTCATTGGTACCGACATGTACCACAACTTCTGGCTGCTCACCCTCCACTTTAAGAATGCCACAGACTAGATCCAAGACATCTCTGACTCTGGCACCCCGGACACAGCATACCATCTAGGATTGGCCCAGAGAAAAGGCAAGTTTACTCACTGCTTTGCACAAAAGGACCTAAAGGTGTTGGTGGACTGGGTAGTGGAAAGGAGAGTGGTCCTTTTTCCAGCTGACCTCTAGAGGATGCCATGCCACCAGACCAAGCCAACATGAGCACACATTGTGTCCAACGTAAAGCAAGAAGGAAGAAGGTCATGGATCTGCACATAAAGTGAAGTGCCACTATATTCTTTCTCTGCTACCTCACACTTCAAGGTCACTACTCATGCTAACCCTGCTATTGCAAACATACACATCTCACATGGCTCATTGATCACAATTCTCCATGTTGAACACACTATGTCCTTTCAACAGCCCTCACCCACTTCATGCTCCCAAACTGCTAATCCTTCCTGATCTTTTCATTTCCTGCTCACTCACTGGGACAGCTTACCTCTCCTACTTGTACATCACCGCTTAGATGCTCTTCCATCTATTCCACCATCTTCAAGCCTCCATTTGTCTCATTGCAGGAAAAACTGGTCCACTCCCCAAGCTCTAACTGATGTACAGTCAGACTGGTTGCACATGACCTAAAGGACTGAGAGTTGTCCAACCCGTTTAACTGCAAAGACATGGTTCTCCGGACTCTGGGAGGACCAAAGGCAACCTCTGGACTGGAATTAGGTGAATGCTTTCATTGTGGCAATACTCCCTGACTGACCATAGTTCCTGCTACACCCTATTAAGAACTGCTGTCCTTTGATGTTCACTTGCAGCTTGATGCACATGTAGTGTGTTTACTGTGTAAGATGTGGCACATGCTGCAGGTGTGACAGTGGCACAGTGTAGAGCTGCACAACAACATGTCCATCCCCCTTGACTGTTCAGAATTGCTCACAATGACAATCTGTCCTCCTCTATTTCTAGGTACTAAATAGCAGTGCAAACCACAGAGTCAACTTGTATCTGAGTTAAAAAAAAATTGCACTAAGAAAGCAATGTCAGCCACTCAGAGGCTAGCAGCCTGTAAGTCAGTGAGTGCATGAAGAAAGCAACGTGAAGTATCCTGGGACTGACAACCTCCAAGTAGGCGTAAAGTAAGCAAGCACCATGAATGCAATCTGAGAGCCCCAAGTGCATCTGCTTGGATATGTGTGTGTGTCCCTGCACACAAAGAGACTCCGCAGATTCATGCCAGTTGTAGGTGGTCCCTGAAGTGTTGAAGGGCTGAAATAGTGAGAATGGCTCAAGAAAGGGAATATGGATAATCCTGGAATTACAGATCAATCAGTCTTATGTCTGTGGTGGGCAAATTATTGGAGAGATTCTGAGAGACAGGATTTATGATTGCTTAGAAAACAATAATTTGATTAAGGATAGTCAGCATGGCATTGAGGGGCAGGTCATGCCTCACAAGCCTTATTGAATTCTTTAAGGGTGTGACAAAACACATTGATGAAGGTAGAGCAGTGAATGTGCTGTGCATGGATTATAGCAAAGCATTTGATAAGGTTCCCCATTTTTGACTCATTCAGAAAGTAAGGGGGCATGGGATACAGAGAAATCTGGCTGTCTGGATACAGAATTGGCTGGCCCATAGAAGGCAGAGGGTTGTAGTTGATGGAAAGTATTTAGTCTGGAGCTCGGTGACCAGTGGTGTTTCAAAGGGATCTGTTCTCGGACCTCTGCTCTTTGTGATTTTTATAAATGACTTGGATGAGTAAGTGGAAAGGTGGGTTAGTAAGTTTGCCGATGACATGAAGATTGGTGGAGATGTGGCTAGTATGGAGGGCTGTTGTAGGTTGCAATGGGACATTGACAGGATGCAGAAATGCCTGATAAGTGGCAGATGGAGTTCAACCTGGAAAAGTGTGAAGTGATTCATTTTGGAAAGTTGAATTTGAATGCAGAATACAGGGTTAAAGGCAGGATTCTTGGCAGAATGGAGGAACAGAGGGATCTTGGGGTTCATGTCCATGGATCCCTGAAAGTTGCCACCCAGGTTGATAGGGTTGTTAAGACAGCATAAGGTGTGTTGGCTTTCATTAGCAAGGGGATTGAGTTGAAGAGCCGTGAGGTTATGCTGCAGCACTATAGAGCCCTGGTTAGACCACACTTGGAATATTGTGTTTAGTTTTGGTTACCTCATTATAGGAAGTATGTGGAAGCTTCAGAGGAGATTTACCAAGATGCTGCCTGAACTGGATGGCATATCTTATGAAGAAAGGTTGAGGGAGCTAAGGCTTTTCTCATTGGAACGAAGAAGGGTAAGAGGTAACTTGATAGAGTTGTACAAGATGATGAGAGGCATAGATAGAGTGAATAGTCAGAGACTTTTTTCCAGGGCAGAAATGGCTATCAGAAATGAGCATAATTTTAAGGTGATTGGAGGAAGGTTTAGGGGAGATATCAGAGGTAACTACCTCTGTGGTGAATGGTGGGTGCGTGGAATGCACTGCCAACAGTGGTAGTAGAGTCAGATACATTAGGGACATTTAAGTGACTCTTAGATAGGCACATGGATGATAGTAAAATGAAGGTTATTGTAATGATGCTGCTCCTTTAACAAGGTTATGCTGTTCTTATTTTTCTTTCAGAGAGGTCGTAAAAGACATAGACTCCAAAAAGTCTAGGTGGAAGGTTATTAGGGCCAATTTGATTATAGCTAACAGATACTGCCTCAGGAAACAGACTTTCAAGTGTTTGGGGAAAAAAAACTTCTGCAATGAAAGGGGAGTGGCCAATTCTCCCAGCTCAGCCTTTCTCTAGTTTGGTTTGGTTTTAGCACAGTAGAGTTGAAAAAGCTGCTGGACCCCAAAGAAGCAGGTCCGGGCTTATCCTCCTCTCTCTCTGGCTTCTTTCCAGGAAGACCCTGGGGTTTATTTTACCTTTTGTGCCAAGGGGTGTTTATGGGGATTGTTGCAAGTATTGAGAACAGCATCATTAAGTTGAGATAATCTGTTCGGTTTTCGGGTAGGTTACGTTTTTCGGTATTCTGTTCTCTTTTGTTTGTGTTTCCTTCAGGAATCTCGTAAATGCTGTTTTATTTAAAATTAAGTGGTTTGATCAGCTGCATCTCTCCTGGAATATCCATGTTACACTTGCTTAAAACAACTAGCAAAGTTAGGGTCTGGGCTACTTTCTTGAAATATTTTGAGTGGGTCTGGTCTGGTCCTTTATAGCATGTAAGTTAGTTTGATCTTCGAATAGGATAAAAGGTCAGCACAACATTAAGGGCCGAAGGGCTGATACTGTGCTGTACTGTTGTACGTTCTTCATGGCATGATATTGTGGTGAGGCTGGGGATTTGTCGATGTTGACACGTGGGTGAGAGGTTGAGGGAGGATGGAGCACATTGGGATGTTATGCTGAAGGAGCAGTTAGATGATGGCTGGGATAAGCACTCAATCAGCTGAAGCCTCCTGACACCTGTCTCTGATTAACGTGGTGGGAGTTTGCACCCCCTAGTTTATCAAGAAAGGAGAGAACAGGAAGTGACATAGGAGTGGGTTTGGAGCTTTGATGACTTGCAAGTGCATGAAAATAAGGTATCTGCCACTCAATGGCAAGATTACAAAGTCAGAAACCTGATTTAAACAAAAACTCACTATATTTTCCTACCTTTGTTGCCCTTATGCCACAACAGGGATTGGAAAATCTGCTTCAGGGCACCTGGAGTGGGTGTGATGGTGGGGGGAATGGGGGTAGAGTCATGAGCAGGGGTAGTGTTCCCCTCGGGGT
>NC_057732.1:53621734-53626895 GCF_004010195.1 Chiloscyllium plagiosum
GTACTCTATGCTACTTTCTCCCCACCCCCACCCTCCTCTAGCTTATCTCTCCACGCTTCAGGCTCTCTGCCTTTATTCCTGATGAAGGTCTTTTGCCCGAAACGTCGATTTTGCCTGTCCTCGGATTTTGCCTGTCCTTAGATGCAGCACCACTGATCCAGAAATTGGAAAATCTGCACCAAGTCTTATTTCCACTCAGTTCTGAAGAGGATTCTCGGGACCTGAAACGTTAACTCTACTATCTCTCCCACAGGTTGTGCCAGACCTGCTGAGTTTCTCCTGCAATTTCAGTTTTTGGTTATAACCAATGTGTTTCGCTAAATAATTTTTAGTAATTAATTTTGCCCCACATCGAGAGGCATTGTTTGATCTGCACATGCCTTTTAAACAACAGTGACCTGTAGCCAGTCATTTAGTTTCACACTCCTTCAGAACTGCAGTTCCATCGGAGAGTCACTAGATTTGAAACTTTAACTCTGTTTCTCTCTCCAGAGATATTACCAGACTTGCCGAATTTCCACGAAAAGCTGCACTTGTCTTTTTATTTCAGTGTTTCAGTAACTGTGCTTTTTAAATTTTCACTCATTTTATCCTGGGTTAAAATTGCCTCAAGAATTCTACCTAAAAATAGAAATGAATTCAAGTCAGTCTTCCTCTTTGTTGCATTTAGAGAGCATCAATTTCCCAGGTGTAGCAACAGCAAAGATGAGTGGAGATTTGTTAGGCCAAGCCCCTCAATCTCCAAGGTGCTGCTGCAGAATTTCTTGGGGCTTCCCAATTAAATTGAACAAGTGAGTCACTATGAAAATGTTTGAGTTTTCCACCCTACTATCCTCATTGGCTAATCATTGACCAGTGAAAAGGAAATAAGGCAGTCATTTGGGAGTGTTCAAAGATCAACGAGAAGCATTCACCGAGTATTCTGAACTGAATGTACCTCCCCTAGCATGCAGTTTGATATGTGGACCTGAAGTCAGACTATTTGTAACAATTGACTGATTGATATTTTAATAACCATGGTGTAGAGAAATGTAGCAATGAGCATTTTTTTCTTAGGGAGATAAGAAAGTAGCCAATACTTGGGGCTGCAAGGTATATCAAACCTTTCTTGCAGGAACCTGGCTCATAATGTAAGTTGTACAACTTAAACATCACAGTCTTAGGGTGATAAGCAAATGGGCAGGAGGATGCCTTTAGTCACATAGTGAAAACAAAAATCCCAGGGCTAATGAGAAAGTAAAAGGGGCATCTATAGGGCAGCCATACCCTGTTTATTGATGCAAGTGCTAAGATAGTCAATGACAAGTGAGCTGTGATGAGAAAACCATAAGAGCATAAGATACAGGGGAAGAATTAGGTTATTGAGCCTATTACATTTGCTCTGCCATTCCTGGCTGATATGTTTTTTCAACCCCATTTCTCCTGCCAACTCCCTGTAACCCTTAATTCCCTTATTAATCAAGAACCCATCTATCTTTGTCTTAAATGCAGTAATGACTTGGTCTCTCCACAGCCTTTTGCGGCAATAAACTCTACAGATTCACAACCCTCTGGCTGAAGAAATTCCTTCTAAACGTTTTGTGATGACATGTAAAAATTAAGACCATAAATTTTTCTGTTGACTGTGTATTGGGGAGTCCCCTTGGGTGAAGTCTACCAAGTGTGTTTCCCACTGTATATTTGTATATTAATGTGCGTAATAGCTGCACCCTAGACTAGTTCCTCTCTAAGTCACTCCGATCCTGATTGGGAAATATATCACCATCCCTTCAGTGTAGTTTGGAAAACATCCTGGAACTCCTTCCCAAACAACAATATGGGTCTAGCCACAGCACATGGGCTGCAGCGGCTCAAGTTGCTGAACAAAGAGACCTTGGAGTGCAGGTTCATAGCTCCTTGATAGTGGAGTCGCAGGTAGATAGGATAGTGAAGAAGGTGTTTGGTATGCTTTCCTTTATTGGTCAGAGTATTGAGCAGAGGAGTTGGGAGGTCATGTTGCGCTTGTACAGGACATTGGTTAGGCCACTGTTGGAATATTGCGTGCAATTCTGGTCTCCTTCCTATCGGAAAGATGTTGTGAAACTTGAAAGTGTTCAGAAAAGATTTACAAGGATGTTGCCAGGGTTGGAGGATTTAAGCTATAGGGTGAGGTTGAACAGGCTGGGGCTGTTTTCACTGGAGCATTGGAGGCTGAGGGGTGACCTTATAGAGGTTTATAAAATCATGAGGGGCATGGACCAGGTGCTGGCAGGTGGGACTAGATTTCTTCACAGAAAGGCAGACAATGAATTTGACAGCTTCTCTCTCAATGCACACTGAACTTCTAGCAATACCCAAACAAGAATTCAATTAGAGTCATCAAGATGTACAGCACGGTATAGACCCTGTGGTCCACACATCCATGCCGACCAGATGTTGTTATGAAGGTGTAAGGAGTTCTGTACCTTTAAGAGAGTTAAAAGCCGGCAGAACTACCTGACACAACACCACGCGTTCTGAATAAGGTAACAATGTAACATTTGGTTGAACAGCTAGATTAACTGGGTTGCCTGGAGACGACAAAACAAATTCAAATTCAGCCAGTCAGGTTAAATTATACCCCAAAAGCTATCAAACTCCAATCAAGTGGAATTTAATATATTGGCAATTTTAAAAGCCAATGACACAATCTGATGCTTTGGGTTATAAGATCAGGGAAATCCGAACAGTTGAGAGGGAACTGTCAAAAGACCAACGGATGTAGGCTGCTGGTGAGAGCTCTCTGAGAGGTACCTGTCTAAAGAAGGAGTTTGCACAGAGGGAAAAAACATCAACACTGATCTGGAGAGCACAGCTACACAGGAAGATATAAAGAGAAGATTTGACAGCTGGCTGGTTTTGAAATTTGAATATTTTGGTAAATCTTAATCAGGGGATTTTTCAGACTAGTATTATAGAAGGCGAAAGTAAAAGATAGGTTAGAGAAAGGAATTGTAAATAGTTGTTAGTTAATTATTCTCTGTTATACTTTAAGAAATAAAGTTGTTGCTTTTTACTTTAACTAGTTCTTGGCGTCTCAAATTTTGACAGATTACTGCACGGGATAGACCTTTTCTGTGTTGCTGGTTTAAATTAAGCAGGAGGGTTTACCGCATGACGTAACAATATCCTAACATCCTAACATAATCTAGTCCCATTTCCCAACACTTGGCCCAAATCACTCTAAACCTTTCCTATTCATATACCCATCCAGATGCCTTTTAAATGTTGTCATTGTATTAGCCGTCACCACATCGGCTGGCAGCTCATTCACGTACCACCCTCTGCATGAAAATGTTGCCCCCTATGTCTCTTCTATGTCTTTCCGCTCTCACCCTAAACCTATGCCCTCTAGTTCTGGACTCCCCTCCCCTATTTTTCCTATCCATGCCCCTCATGATTTTGTAAACCTCTAGAAGGTCACCCCTCAGCCTCTGATGCTCCAGGGAAAGCAGCCCCAGCCTGTTCAGCCTTTCCCCATAGCTCAAATCCTCCAACCTTGGCAACATCCTTGTAAATCTTTTCTGAACCCTTTCAAGTTTCACAACATCCTTCTTATAGGAGAGAGGTCAGAATTGTACACAATATTCCAAAAGTGGCCTAACCAAAGTCCTGTACAGTCACAACATGACCTCCCAACTCATATACTCAATGCTCTGTCCAATAAAGGAAAGCATACCAAACGCCTTCTTCACCATCCTATCTACCTGTGACTCCACTTTCAAGGAACAATGAACCTGCACTCCAAGTTCTCTTTGTTTAGCAACACTCCCCAGGACCTTATCATTAAAAGAGGGCATTGGATGATTTCTTTGAATAAAAGCAATGTGCAGGTTTTTGGGGAAAAGACAGAAGACTTGCACTAAGTTGTGCTGCTCATTAGGAAAGCTGATGCCGACACAATGGGTAAAATGGCCTTCTTCTACAGCATAACATCTCTTGTTCTGTGTGAAATCAACTCTGACAGACATAAACCCAGGCATGTGATTTCCATCAAATACGTTCAAGCCATTAGGTTCAGCTTTGTGACTTCCAAGAGCTGTCTTTAAAAATACTCCCATTGTGATCTTTTAATGACTTGTTTTAGAAGGTTTCTTTCAATTATCTTCTCAGCACTCCAGATCAACCAATTTTCACAATCCTCAAGGTATGAGTTCCCAAAAAAGGCATTAAAAAACGATGCATCTCCATAGCACTGATCCAGAAGTACTTGATGTTGACAGAAGACTATCCAAAATAGAAAATACTAGATTCACCAGCACAGACATTAATTAACACAAAATCTTTGCTTTTAATTGGTAAAATAATATAATATGTGTTGAGTGACATTTCATGTGCCAGGATGTTGACTGAAAACCAGCTTGACCATTTCATACATTTTCCTCTTTCTTTCAAGGACTATCCAAAGTGTTTCATTCAAAAAAAACTCTGCAGACAAAGCTATGCTTTTCTTTTCTTTGACTCTATGGCTCTATAAATGGTGTGTGCATGTGTATGTGTAATTAATTTAGATGGCTAGCTGTTTATACTTCACATTTCCAACTGTACGTTAACCACCTTTACATTATCGTCAAGTAAATCATGTATTCCCAATAAATTCATAATTGCTTAGTAATGAAACATGGTTGATGTCTCTTTTTAAATTTTAACTATAACATACAGAGACTCATCGGGTCATAGAGATGTACAGCATGGAAACAGACCTTTCGGTCCAACCCGTCCATGCTGACCAGATCTCCCAAACCAATCTAGTCCCAATCTAGTCCCACCCTAGTCCCACCTGCCCGCACCCAACCCATATCCCTCCAAACCCTTCTTATTCATATACCCATCCAAATGCCTTTTAAATGTTGCAGTTTTACCAGCCTCCACCACTTCCTCTGGCAGCTCATTCCATACACGCACCACCCTCTATGTGAAAAGGTTGCCCCTTAGGTCCCTTTTATATCTTTCCCCTCACACCCTAAACCTATGCCCTCTAGTTCTGGACTCCCCGACCCCAGGGAAAAGACTTTGTCTATTTATCCTATCCATGCCTCTCATAATTTTGTAACCCTCTATAAGGTCACCCCCCAGCCTCCGATGCTCCAGGGAAAATGTCCCAGCCTGTTCAGCCTCTCCCTATAGCTCAGATCCTCCAACC
>NC_057732.1:53631059-53658653 GCF_004010195.1 Chiloscyllium plagiosum
CAAGAACTTGAATCCTTGCTTCCTGCACCAGTTCCCCAACCACACGTTCAAGTCCATTATCTCCCTGTTTCTGGCCACACTAGCCCGAGGAACTGGAAGCAAACCGGTGATAACCACCTTGGACGTTCTGCTTTTCAGCCTTCTTCCTAGTTCTCCGAAGTCTCGCTGTAGTATTTTCCTCCTCTTCTTCCCGACATCATTTGTGTCGACATGTACTACCACCTCTGGCTCTTCACCCTCGTCCTTGCGGATTTCCTGCACTCTGTCGCGTTGTCTTTCACTCTAGCACCAGGAAAGCAACACACCATCCTTAAATCCCGTCTGCTGCCACAAAAACCCCGGTCAGTTCCTCTCACGATGGAGTCCCCTATTACCACGGCTCTGTGCGATGTCCGACTCTTCCGCTCTGCCTCTGCGGCAACTTTTGATTGACAAACTTGGCCGCCTTGCGAACTGGCAGTGTCATCAGTCTCTGCTTCCAAAAGCTTCAACTTGTTCCTGACAGGTACTTCTCCCGGGGTCTCTTGCACCTGTCTCCTCTCTGCCTTCCTCATCATTTGCTCTCTTCTGAGAAGAGGACTCTGATTGGTAGAGGTGCTGTCATGGACAGTGTACCTGTTAATGTTGATTGACAGTTAATTGCCATGCTTTGTTCAATTTTAAATCAGCAGGTTGATCAGGGTATTGCCCTGAGAAATTATCCAGCAAATGGCTGTCACATAATTTGTCAAATTGAAGCTGATGCAGAGCATGTGCATGTGCTTTCAGTCTGTAAGGAACAGAGCTCTATGTATTAATGACTGTAGCTTCCAGTACATACAAGTGCAGCATACTGTGAGCCTGACTCCCAATCCTTTTCAGCAATACATGTACCAAACATAAGTGGACAGAGCTTTAAACTAAATAGTGGGGGTGTGGGTTCAGCTGCATGGAAAAATATGGAAAAAGTTAAAGAGGAGGAGGACTTGGCAGAGCTTATTAAAGTTTCCAGAGCAAGTAATATCAGAGAGTGTGGAAAGGGTCAGGAATCTAATTTAAGGTACAGAAGATAAGGGGACAGCTATGAGAAATAGGGTAGTCAACACAGGGCTGAGGGTGTTATACATAAATGCACATAGTATACAAAATAAGGTAAATGAGCTTGTTGTGCAGATTGAAATGGATAGGTTTGATGTTGTGAGCATCACTGAGATATGGCTGCAAAGGAATGAGCACTGGGAACTAAATTTCCAAGGATTAGCATCCCTTTGAAAGGTCAGGCAGATGAGCAGAGAAAGCGGGATTGCCTTGTTAGTAAGGAATGAAATAAATCAATAATAAGAGACAATATAGGGTTGGAAGGCATCAATTCTGTGTGGATACAGTTGAGGAACTGCAAAGATATAAAGGATGAAGTTATGTTCAGGTCTCCTAGCAGTAGTCGGGATGTGGGGCAGAAGATAAATCAGGAGATAGAAAATGCCAGTAAGAGAGAGAGAGTGCACTTTCCAAACTCAGCCATTACATCTATTAAACATTGGTTAGATGCAAATAGATATCATACCAATTAGTGTGCATGTACTCAAACTGAGAAAAGAAGCTACTGCCATATCAGAGTGATATATTTACATTTTTCATACTGGCTCTCTTGAAGCCAGGAGAACAAAGAGACATTCATCATATCAACCTGAATTGAATTTACCCTCCTGTCTGAGAGGAACAAAGTGACTATCTCACCCACAACACCACCAGATTCCTTACAATAAGGATTTTTAATTGATCTTAATACAAATCATTAAACATTTCAATTTCAATTTAAGCTGGGGGTTACTAATTGTTTATGTTATGTTTGTAACCTCAGGTAACCTATGATCTTCTGTGCTTTAATTAAGTCACTTCAATTGTTTTGTGTTAGAATGTTTTTGTTTTAGTTTGTTAGTACTTTTCTCCCATTCCATGTCCTCCCTTTCTTTCCCAAAGACATTGATTCTTTGTCAAGACTGTGTTTCCACAAATGCTGGTCATGCTCTGGCACCTTGACTAACTGAACTATTACTCAGGTTTGAACACTGAACGTGACTGTTACCATGAATGTGAAAAACATGGAGTCAAACTATCCAAAGTCCTCAATTTTCTTGACTGACAAACCCAGGTTTGAAGAAATCACTCATTGTGATTTTGTACTTAACAATAAAACATCAACTTATTACAATAAAATAGAGACCTGCGAATGTTGTAAATATGAAACAAAAACAAAATGCTGGAGAAACTCATCATGTCTGGCAGCATCGGTGGGGAGAAAACAGTGTTAACGTTTTGGGTCCAGTGACCTTTCTGAAGAAGGGTCACTGGACTCGAAATGTTAGCTTTGTTTTTTTCTCCAGAAGTGCTGCGAGACCTGCTGAGTTTCTCCAGCATTTTTTTTACATTTCTATTTGTTTCAAACAGATTGTTTTTAACACATGTCAGAAAATAAAGTCTAATTATTAACTTATAATGGAAAGTTATGTCTATAACTTACATTTCTCCTTTTTAAAACAATCCCAAAAAGACAAGATACAAATGTTACAGGTAAGGAAAGAACAAACAATGCTGCACAGTTCAGGCACCATTCTGGATTGCAGGAATCAATGAGATGTTTATCTTCAAGTTCTTTCAACGCCATGAAGGATATCTCAGAGAGGGTGCAGGATGTTCTCATGCGGGAGAGGGGCCAGCAAGAGGTCATTGTCCACATTGGAACCAACTACATAGGAAGGGAAAAGGTTGAGATTCTGAAGGGAGATTACAGAGAGTTAGGCAGAAATTTAAAAAGGAGGTCCTTGAGAGTAGTAATATCTAGATTACTCCTGGTGCTACGAGATAGTGAGGATGGGAAGAGGAGGATAGAGCAGATGAATGCATGGCTGAGGAGCTGGTGTATGGAAGAAGGATTCATATTTTTGGATCACTGGAATCTCTTTTGGGGTAGAAGTGACCTGTACACAAAAGATGGATTGCACCTAAATTGGAAGGGAACGAATATACTGGCAGGGAGATTTGCTAGATCTGCTCGGGAGGATTTAAACTAGTAAGGTGTGGAGTGGGGGGGGGAACCCAGGGAGATAGTGAGGAAAGAGATCAATCTGAGACTGCTACAGTTGAGAATAGAATCAAGTCAAACAGTCAGGGCAGGCAGGGACAAGGTAGGACTAATAAATTCAACTGCATTTATTTCAATGCAAGGGGCTTAACAGGGAAGGCAGATGAACTCAGGGCATGATTAGGAACATGGGACTGGGATATCATAGCAATTACAGAAACATGGCTCAGAGATGGGCAGGACTGGCAGCTTAATGCTCCAGGATACAAATGCGATAGGAAGGATAGAAAGGGAGACAAGGGAGGACGGGGGAGTGGCATTTTCGATAAGGGATAGCATTACAGCTGTGCTGAGGGAGGATATTTGGGTGGAACTGAGAAATAAGAAAGGGATGATCACCTTATTGGGATTGTATTATAGACCCCCCAATAGTCAGAGGGAAATTGAGAAACAAACTTGTAAGGAGATCTCAGCTATCTGTAAGAAAAATACGGTGGTTGTAGGAGATTTTAACGTTCCAAACATAGACTGGGACTGCCATAGTGTTAAGGGTTTAGATGGAGAGAAATTTGTTAGTGTGTACAAGACAATTTTCTGATACAGTATTTGGATGTACCTACTAGAGAAGGTGCAACAATTGATCTACTCTTGGGAAATAAGGCAGGGCAGGTGACTGAGGTGTCAGTGGGGGAGCACTTTGGGGCCAGCGACTATAATTCTATTAGATTTAAAATAGTGATGGAAAAGGATAGACCAGATCTAAAAGTTGAAGTTCTAAATTGGAGAAAGGCCAATTTTGACGGTTTTGGCAAGAACTTTCAAAAGCTGATTGGGGGCAGATGTTCGCAGGTAAAGGGACGGCTGAAAAATGGGAAGCCTTCAGAAATGAGATAACAAGAATCCAGAGAAAGTATATTCCTGTCAGGGTGAAAGGGAAGGCTGGTAGGTATAGGGAATGCTGGATGACTAAAGAAATTGAAGGTTTGGTGGAGAAAAACAAGGAAGCATTTGTAAGGTGTAGACAGGATACATTGAGTGAATCCTTAGAAGAGTATAAAGGAAGTAGGTGTATACTTAAGAAGAAAGTCAGGAGGACTAAAAGGGGACATGAGATAGCTTTGGCAAATAGAATTAAGGAGAATCCAAAGGGTTTTTACAAATACATTAAGGACAAAAGGGTAACTAGGGAGAGAACAGGGCCCCTCAAAGATCAGCAAGGCGGCCTTCGTGTGGAGCCACAGAAAATGGGGGAGATACTAAATGAATATTTTGCATCAGTATTTACTGTGGAAAAGGATATGGAAGATATAGACTGTACGGACATGGATGGTGACACCTTGCAAAATGTCCATGTTACAGAGGAGGAGGTATTGGATGTCTTGAAATGTATATAGGCAGATAAATCCCCAGGACCTGATCAGGTGTACTCTAGAACTCTGTGGGAAGCTAGAGAAGTGATTGCTGGACCTCTTGCTGAGATATTTGTATCATTGATGGTCACAGGTAAGGTGCCGGATGACTGGAGGTTGGCTAACATGATGCCACTGTTTAAATGGGTGGTAAGGACAAACCAGGGAACTGTAGACCAGTGAGCCTGACATCAGTGGTGGGCAGGTTGTTGGAGGGAATCCTGAGGGACAGGATGTATATGTATTTGGAAAGGCAAGGACTGATTAGGGATAGTCAACATGGATCTATGCGTGGGAAATCATGTCTCACAAACTTGATTGAGTTTTTTGAAGAAGTAACAAAGAGGATTGATGAGGGCAGAGCAGTAGATGTGATCTATATGGACTTCGTAAGGCGTTCGACAAGGTTCCCCATGGGAGACTGGTTAGCAAGGTTAAATCTCACGGAATAAAGGGAGAACTAGCCATTTGGATACAGAACTGGCTCAAAGGTAGAAGACAGAGGGTGGTGGTGGAGGGTTGTTTTTCAAACTGGAGACCTGTGACCAGTGGAGTGCCACAAGGATCGGTGCTGGGTCCTCTACTTTTTGTCATTTACATAAATGATTTAGATGTGAGCATAAGAGGTACAGTTAATAAATTTGCAGATAACACCAAAATTGGAGGTGTAGTGGACAGTGAAGAGGGTTACCTCAGATTACAACAGGATCTGGACCAGATGGGCCAATGGGCTGACAAGTGGCAGATGGAGTTTAATTCAGATAAATGCGAGGTGTTGCATTTTGGGAAAGCAAATCTTAGCAGGACTTATACACTTAATGGTAAGGTCCTAGGGAGTGTTGCTGAACAAAGAGACCTTGGAGTGCAGGTTCATAGCTCCTTGAAAGTGGAGTCACAGGTAGATAGGATAGTGAAGAAGGCATTTGGTATGCTTTCCTTTATTGGTCAGAGTATTGAGTACAGGAGTTGGGAGGTCATGTTGTGGCTGTACAGGACATTGGTTCAGCTACTGTTGGAATATTGCGTGCAATTCTGGTCTCTTTCCTATTGGAAAGATTTGTGAAACTTGAAAGGGTTCAGAAAAGATTTACAAGGATGTTGCCCGGGCTGGAGGATTTGAGCTATGGGGAAAGGCTGAACAGGCTGGGGCTGTATTCACTGGAGCATTGGAGGCTGAGGGGTGACCATATAGAGGTTTACAAAATCATGAGGGGCATGGATAGGATAAATAGACAAAGTATTTTCCCTGGGGCGGGGAGGTGGTCCAGAACTAGAGGGCATAGGTTTAGAATGAGAGGGGAAAGATATGAAAGATACGTAAGGTGCAACTTTTTCACGCAGAGGGTGGTACGTGTATGGAATGAGCTGCCAGAGGAAGTGGTGTAGGCTGGTATAATTGCAACATTTAAGAGGCATTTGGATGGGTATATGAATAAGAAGGGTTTGGAGGGATATGGGCCGGGTGCTGGCAGGTGGGACTAGATTAGGTTGGGATATCTGGGTCGTCATGGATGGGTTGGATTGAAGGGTCTGTACATCTCTATGACTCTATGACAAGGATACAAGTTTGTGGTTACATTGATTCTCAACATTGCATTCACTGGTTGCAGATTCACTTTTCCAAAACCACTTTTGAAGTTGGTTTATCCCTTTGTCTTTCAAGAAGAGAACTTGCAGAGAGAGACAGAGTGAGTGAGTGATGAGTTGCTCAGCATTCACTTCGGCTGCTCCACTCACAGAAAGGAGACAGATGGAGATGGTTTCTCCTTCACGAACGTTTCCGTTGTGTTGTCCAAACACACAGCTATATCCACTCACCCAGGATCCAATCAAGGAGTTGTTACTGTGCTGAGTACACCTGAAGATTTGCAACCGGATCTGTTTGAAAAACCAATCAAAAGTCTGTCACTGAGCAGAACTGCTCGTGTGGGCATACCCATGAGGAGCTGAGGTGTCTAGCTTTTCTTCCTCAACTCCTACATTCTCCCCCTTTCTCTTGATTCTATATGTGTGCCCAAAAATCATCAATCTTTGTCTTGTCTCTATTCAGTGACCAAACAGCCACAACAGTCTGAGACAGACAATTCTACAATTATTAATTCTTTGAAGGAAGAAACTTCTCTGTATCCCATTCGAAAATGGCTGAGCTTTTTTTCAGAGACTGTGCCCTCCAGTGTAAAATATCACAGAAGGAGGCTGTTCAGCCCATCATCCCTGCACAGTTTCAAATACCTATGCCAATCTCTTGCCTTTCCCCCCCATATTCCTGCACACCAATTCCCTCTTGGATGCTTCAATTGAACCTGCCTCCACCACATTTCTAGGCAGTGTGTTCCACACCCTAACCACTGGCTGTGTGAAAACACTTGTTCGCACATCACCCTTGCTGATTTTGTACGTCACTTTAATGTATGCCCTCTCTTTTTTTTCTTTCCTAGCAGGAACAGCTTCTCCCTCGCTACTCTATTCAGATTCTCATGAGTTTGAAAATTGCTATCAGATCTCCTCTCAGTCTTTTCTCTCGAAGGAGAACAGTCCCAACTTCTTTAATCTATCCTCAGCACTGAGGTTTCTCACTCCCGAAACCATGCCGATAAATCAATTCTGCACTCTTACGAATGCATTCATATTTTTCCTGTAATGTGGTGCCTACACATCTTTACAATACTCCAGCTGAGGTCTAACATGTGTCTTATTCAAGTTCAACATCACCTCCCTGCTGGTGTACTCTGTGCCCCTCTATGTATAGGAGAAAGTGAGGACTGCAGATGCTGGAGATCAGAGCTGAAAATGTGTTGCTGGAAAAGTGCAGCAGGTCAGGCAGCATCCAAGGAGCAGGAGAATCAACGTTTCGGGCATGAGCCCTTCTTCAGGTCAGTGCTGCCTGACCTGCTGCACTTTTCCAGCAACACATTTTCAGCCCCTCTATGTATGTCTTATTAACTGCTCTTTCTACCTGTGTACATATACACCCAGGACCCTTTGCTCCTGCACCCCCTGTAGAGTTATATTCCTAGTTATATTGTCATTCAAATATTCTTCCCACTAAAATGGATCACCTCACACTTCTCTGTATTGAGCCCCATCTGTCACCTATCTGAGCACTTCACCAACTTCTCTTTGTCCTTTCGGAGTTCCACACTGCCCTCCTCACAATTTACAATTCTTCCTAGTTTATTGTCATCTGAAATACTGCCAGAGAAAGCAACCTCTGAACATCTAATCTGCCCTGTTCTTTAAGAACTTTATCCATTCCAAATTGGATTACTTTTCATTTGTCTAAACTCTGGACAATACTGGCCTAGTGGACTCAACATGTAAATTTTAGATTAGAGTGATGCTGGAAAAGTTTCCTGATGAAGGGCTTTTGCCCGAAACGTCGGTTTTCCTGCTCCTCGGATGCTGCCTGACCTGCTGTGCTTTTCCAGCATCACTCTAATCTAGACTCTGGTTTCCAGCATTTGCGGTCCTCACTTTTGCCTACTCAACATTTAAATTGGTCATTTATATTGGTTACTACAAATTCTGGGATATTTCAAATTTTGACACAGGACATTGAAATAGCAGGGCTGAACAGCAAATTTTAATTTTCAGCTTTATTTAAAGTGGAAAGAAAAAGTGACGAGTTACATTTCCAGGCTGGAGAGGTTGAACTTGTCGGGTTAGAGGAAGTCAGAGTGATTTGATATTCTGGGAAGGACTGGCTTAGGAAGGAAGACTGAATGACCCTCGAAGGATTTCAAGGGATCCAGACTGAGGAACCTGGAAGGTGATGATGGCAGAGGATGTATTTACTAAACACACAAGACACACACATACAAGGATATGCAGAGAGCGCTGAAGAGCTGGCGCGCGCGCCCGCCAGGCACAGGGCGCGTGCCTGAGGGCGGGTGCGCGCATTACGTGCCGGCTGGTCCCTGGGAGGTGCACGCGCAGCCTGGGTGGAGGAGGAGGAAAGGGATTGGATTTATTTGTGGCACAGGGAGAGAGGGTGAAAGGCAGACTGTCTGCCTGTGTGAGTGAGTGAGCTAGCTGCCTCTTGGTGATTCCGTGCACAGCCAGCAGCCTGATGTCTTGGCCAGAGCTTGCCCCTTCCTCCTGGGTTCCGAAAGCCTTCATCCTGAGTGCGCTGCTGGTCTCTGCTGTGGCTTCAGATCTCCGAGTGTGTGGCAAGGTAAGTCCCAGAGACAGCTCCCGATCTCCTCTGTCTGCCATTATTTAATGATGAGGGGCTCTGTATCCAGGGTTTGATCGCGGTGGGGTGAGAATGTGACGGTGAATGCACAGCATCAATGTATCTTCCAGGCAACATCACCCCCCCCCCCCTTTCCCATTCATAAGGGGCTGATCATTATTCTGTGTATCTTATTGCTTTAATAAGAATCCTTTCAAAATGAGGATGCGTTGCCCCTCTCCAGGGCTGGCCTCCTGATTCTGCATTTGCTGTGTTTCAGCAGTTTGCAGAAGCTTGCCTCATCGCGTCGGGTAGCAATTGTTGTGTTTTGGGTAAACGCTTAATCCTCTGGGGCGGTGCACTGAACCATCAGAGTCATTTTCAACGCTGCGATGCGATAAACTAATGCCATTTCCTCCCTCTTTACAAAGCGTGAAGTTGGGAGTTCTGAGGGATTCCCGGGGCTGGTGAACAAACAAATCTGGAAATCTGGTGTTTGTGGCCAAGGATTGAAGCCACTGAATTGGAACTGCCTGCCTATCACTTTAAGCCCTTTTTAATTGCCCCGGTCACCTCGCTGACAACACCATAGGTACACAGCAGCGCTTGAAGCCCAGATTTGTAACACGAATCTTACCTGTTTAAAGCAGTCACCAGGGTCTAAACCACAGTGCATTTCACCCACAGATGAAAGTCAATTACAATTCACTTGAAACCAAACGAATGCCTTTCAAACTATTCAAACAGCTTTTGGGGATCTGTAAATAATTGAGACTCCGTTTCCGTGTCCGCAGGTATTTTTATTTGAGCAAACCTTTCAGAAATTGAACGGCGTTTTTAGTTCGGGGCAGAGGCGATCTGAAAGCGGTTAGGGTAAATACTGACTCAAGTTCATTTCCTGGAGAAACCGGGGGCACTGTTCCCCTGTAACCCTCGCGTGGCACCTGCTGTTATCAATCTATTTGTTATTTGCAATGGATATTTCATGATTTTATATTATCCTATAATTACACCCAAATGGCTAAACCAGCACCTGTGCAATTCATATTCATCTCATGACTAACAGGTGAGCAGTTTTGTCCCCTTATTTAAGGAAAAATCTCATTTCATTGGAGGCAGTTCAGAGAAGGATCACTGGGATGATCCCTGGGATGGAGGGATTGTCGTATGAACAAAGGCTACATTGTAGGGACTCCAATCACTGGAGTTTTGAAAAATGAGAGGTGATCTCATTGAAGCATATGGGATTCTTAAGGGGCTTAACAGAGTGAATGCTGAGAGGATGTTTCCCCTCAGGGGAGAGCCTAGGATCAGAGGGTATAATCACAGGATAATGTGGTGCCAATTTAAGACTGAGATGAGGAGGAGTTTCTTCTCTCAGAGATTAATGAGTCTTGCTACATAGAGCTGTGGGGACAGAGTTCTTGTGTATATTTAAGGCTGCGATAGATTCTCAATCAACCAGGGGAACGAAGGGTTATGGGGAAGAGTAGGAAAGTGGACATGAGGAATTGCAGATCAGCCATGATCCTATTGAATGGTGGAGCAGGCTTGAAGGGCCAAAAGGCCTACACCTGTTCCTATTTCTTATGGTCCCGGATTGGTAGGAGAAGTACAAATTGAGTTTGGATACACTTGTGCTCTCCTTGTCTCTTGTGGAATAGACTTGATGACTTTCCTGCAAGTAAGCATTGGTGAAAGGCTTGACCATGCACCTGGAATGCTAACTGCATATGAGGGCTGTTATGGTGGAGTGGTAGTGTCCCTTCCCCTGAGCCAAGAGTCCTGGGTTCAAGTCTGCTCCAGTGGTTTGTAGTTGCATCTCTGAACAGATTGGTTTTCAAAAAGCACAAACCCTGCCTAAACAGTTTGCATTCATATGCAATTGCCCAATCTTAATTTCTGACCTCAGTTATCACCACAATAAGTTTGTGTGGGTTTAACTATGTGGTTCATGATAAATACTTTCAATAAAGTCCTGCCATGATTTGTTGAAAGGGCCATCTCAAAATTGAATAAAGCTCCAGGTATGTTCTGTTCACATTTGCAGTTGTTCAGAGGGGAACCAATTCACCCATCCTCACCTGGTGCTAGACTCAACCCGTGCAATCTATCTGTATAGCTAAAGTTCTTCTTGGAACAATGCTTGTGAATACTTTCTGCACTTTATCACCTACACGTCCCCTTTTAAAGTGCTATTCCTACAGATGGGAGCAATATCGACTTGAAGGAGACTCGACTGATCGAGTTTTGACACAAAAAGGATAGAGCAAAGATGTTTTTCGCATGGCACTGCATTTAGTGGAAGTGGTGTGTAGTGGTAATATCACTGACCTAATAATCCAGCATCTGAGACTGTTTCTGTGGGGAGAAAGTGAGGACTGCAGATGCTTTTCTGTGGGGGCATGGTTTCAAATCCAACCGTGGCAGAAATTTTAATTTAATAAAAACCGAGACTCAAAAGCTACTCCAATGGTGACTCTGCAGTCATTAGTAATTGTTGCAAAAACCCAGTTGGTTTGTTAATATCCTTTCAGGAAGTCAATCTACTATCCTTACATGGTCTGACCTTTGTGTGTGTGGATCTACAGTAATGTGGGTGATTCTTAACTGCTCTATGAACTGATCTAGCAATTAATGACTGGTGACAAAAGCTAGCCTTGCCAGCAATGCCCTTATCCTGTGAAAGCAGGGAGAGGAAAAACCTCTAATTTTGCTGAATGACAGAACATGCTGAAGGAGCATATCGATATATTCCAATGTCTGGGAACTTAATATTGTTGAAATTACTTTTGAAAGATATATTCTGTATGCATTATTTCTACCTCAAATCTCATTTAATCTATTCACAGTTCTCTATCCTGATTTGTTTTAGTGTCCTATGCCTGGATTTTAATTGAAATAAACTTGATAAATGGGACACTGTCTTTATATGTAAATGCAGCATGACATTTGGGTCACTGTCATGTGCAAGTGATATCATGTTTCATTGTGATTCATCATGGAGCAATGTTTGTTTACAACAAAGTTTATTTTTTTGTAAAGACTTTTTCCATTTTGAATTGAGTGCCCATTATGTGTGAATAGCCTCTTTGTTAAACTAACATTCATGTCTTCTTCTGTTTGTTAATGTACAGGATTGAGATACAAATGTCCAATGGATCCTACACTATCCACCCTTCTATTATTTAGCAGAATTTTAACAGAACAAAGCCTTGCACAAGACATGGTCACATTATACATCACCTTTTGTCATTTGTATTTGTAATTTTCTTCTGAATGGAATTGCAGAATGCTCCTTTTGTTGGTATGTTGAAAAGGTTTATAGTACTTTAAGTGTATGACCAAAATTTGAGGATTCTTGATTACGTGCTGGAAAAGGGCTCTTTGGCTTAATTATGGTGAAAAATAGTTTTCAATTGTAAAATTTAATGAGTAACACGACAATACTTATTGACAGAAATATTTTGGTATATATAATTTGCATTATATATCAAATGTATTAGAAAAGTCCTTATTTCATTTTAGTTATTTTTAGTTTGTGGAATGACCATGAACATTTTGATGTTAAAATTGAATTTCCATGCCTGTCATATTGACCCATAGAGCTGCTTTCACTGCAGCAGACACAACATGTGATGCATTCAGATTGGCTGTTGCTATTTTCATCTCGTCAATCTTGTGTTGTTTACCTCTCCTTCACCTCAGCCAGCATACTTTAGGGAATTCGGTTGGGCCCAGGTGTGCTGTGTGATTGACAAACAAGACATAAGCCAACCTAAAATGACAGAGAATTGTTGAGGTGAAGCTTATGTGGAGGGATGGCCAAAGACAGTTATGATGTTCTACTTTCAATGTTTTTGAGACAATAGTGAAGCATACCATTTAGACACCAATGTCTTGTTTCACACTGAACAAGACACATTACTCATCTCTCAAATGTTAACTCTATTTTTAAAATTCATTTGTGGGCCGTGGGTGTTTATGGCTGGACTGGTATTTATTGCCCATTCCTAGTTGCTCTTGAGAACGTGGTAGTGAGCTGCCTTCTTGAATCGCTGCAGTCCGTGTGCTGTGAGTTGACCCACAATGCCCTTAGGGAGGGAATTCCAGGGTTTTAACTCAGTGACAGTGACGGAATGGTGATGTATTTCCAAGTCAGGATTGATTTCTCATCTCTGGTGCTGCCAGACCTGCTGAGTATTTCTAGCACTTTCTGTTTTTAATTTCATATTTTCAACATCTGCAATATTTTGTTTTATTTGAAAATTTCACACAGTCCTTTGTAATTTAGTAAATGAAACAATAACAATCTATCTAGTGTGTGGCAGAGGCAGGTGGATGAGCAAATTTAATTTTAAGTTCTGAGTTATGATAATGGAAATCAATTAACCAAAGGTATCAGATGTAATTTAGCTCCTGGAGTGCCAGAGGGATTACTGTAAAGGTTATCTTATTTATAATATGTATAATAACTTGGATGAGGAAAGTGAAGATACTATTACCAGGTTTGCAATTGACAGAATAATAGATGGGAAGGCAAGTGGTGAGGATGACTCAAAGAGTCTGCAGAGGGATTAATAGACAGGTTAAACAAGTTGGCATAAGCTTAGAGCATGTAATATAATGTGGAAAAATGTGAGGCTGTGCATTTTGAGAGGAAATGTAGAGGACTTGAATATTATTTAAGTGGAGAAAGACTGCAGAAAGCTACAGCATAGAAGGATTTGGAGTCTTTGTGCACAAATGTCAAAATGCTCGCATCCAAGTTCACCAGGGAATTGGAATGTTTGCATTTCATTCAAAGGGAATGTCTTTTAAAAACTATACATGGCACAAGTTAGACCATGCCAAGAATACTGTAAAAGTTCTCTTCCGCTCGTTAAGAAGAACATTTTTAAAGAGAAAAGTTATTTTTGAAAAGTTAATTATTTTTGAGAGAAAAGTATTTTTTCTATATCTGAGGAAAGGTATACTGCCATTGGGGACAGTTCCGAGGAGGTTCACCATCATGATTCTGGCTTTGGAAGGATATTCTTATGAGGAGAGGTTGAGTATGTTGGGCCTGTCCTCAGTGGAGTTTAGAAGATTGAGGCATGACCTTTCGTTTACTTCGGGGGCTTGATGGGGCAGACACTGAGAGGTTGATTTCCCTTTGTGGGAGAGCCTTGGACCAGCGGGTAATGGGTCAGATTAGTGAATCTGTAGAAGTCTTTTTGGCAAAAGCTGTAGAAACTGGTTCATTAAGTATATTCACGGCTGAGACAGACAAATTTTAATCAGTAAAAGAATCAAAGGTTATAGGCAAAAGGCAGGAAAGTAGAGTTTAAGATTATTAGATCAGCCATGAACTCATTGAGTGGTGGAGTGGGCTTGATGGACTGAATGGCCTATTTGTGCTCCTATATCTTATAATCTTAATGTCTGTAAGTGGAATAAACCCATTGTTACCACATTGTCATGTATTTCACATTCAAGATTAGAGTGGTGCTGGAAAAGCACAGCAGGCCAGACAGCATCCAAGGAGCAGGAAAATCGACGTTTCGGGGAAAAAAGCCCTTCACCAGCCCTACTTCTGGAGAAAAGAACAATACCTTCCTTTTGTTTTGCCTTTTGAGGGTTTCATAAAAATGAACAAATTTATTATTTTTGTTAAAATGATTTCACTGATGAGAATTAGGTTTCCTCTGGTGCTTACTGGTGACACAAAAAAAATGTCAGGTAATAGTCCAACAGGTTCATTTGGAAGGACTCTCATTTGGAGCTGATGAAGGAGCAGCGCTCTGAAAGCTAGTGCCTCCAAATAAACCTGTTGGACTAAAACCTGGTGTTGTGTGATTTTTAACTTTGTCCATCCCAGTCCAAGACCAGCAGCTCCACATCATAAAAAAAGTGCTTTTACCGTATTCTCAGGCTTGTGATGGTTAATTGGTTGGCACCTCTTCCACACACCCTACTGAAATTTGTTTGTCTCAAAATAGAACAAAGTTTATGAATTGCACCAAAGCAGCAAAATTGCTTGTTTTGTTTGTACTATTACCCTACTATCGAAATTAATTGCAGTCAAAACAACTGAATTTAAGGTCATGTTTCCTAGGAGATGGCCTTTATTTGAAATAACATGTTAACATTATTTCAGAAGAATTTTTATGACAAAGAACTCCATCTAGCCCAGCACACTGTTTCCATTCTGCAGTAAGCAATACAGGACTCCAATCAGTGGAAACATCACTTGAATATAATTAACCATTTCAAAGTGCAGATCATTTATATGAATAGTAAACAACCAGTGTTGATCCTTATGGAGTGCCATGCCCACCATTGTCAATCTGAGCAGGCACTTTTAATCTGAATTCTATATTAATTTGGAACCTGCTAGCTCTCCATTCTGCTAGCATTTATTGGCGATTCCTAATTGTCCACGAGAAACTGCCTTGGTGATGAGCTGCTGTCTTAACCTGCTATTGTCCATGTGATGTAGGTACCACATGGTACCATGGTACTGTAGAGAAGGAGTCCTAGGATTTTGACCCAGTGACAATGAAGGAACAGAGATAGCTCCAAGTCAGGATGGTGTGTGGCTCAAAGGGGCACTTGCAGGCGTGATGCCCCCATGCACCTGGTGTCTCTGTTGTTCTAAGTGGTAAAGGTTACAGGTTTGGAAAATGCTTTCGAAGGACCCTGGGTGTACGTGCTTCATTTCATCCTGTAGATGGAAAATGGCAGAGGGCTGCTAAGAATCACTGCAGGTTTGGAGTCACGTGTAGACCAGACCAGATAAAGTTTCCTTCCCTAAGACATCAGTGAACCAGATGGCTTTTTAAAACAATGATAATATGGACACCCATCAGCTTGCTTCATAATCCCAGATTTTTGTTGAATTCAAATTTTCGTCATCTGTCCATGCTGAGATTTGAACCCATGTCCTCAGAACACTAGCCTGAGGTTCTAGATTGCATTAACACCACCTCTAATATTCTAGAAGGTTTGCTTGTTTTTTTTTTCATGTGGAGCTACCACAAATCGCTTACTGGTTGGGGAATTGAGAACACAAGTTCACAATCTCACTCTGAAGGATCGGCTATGCTGGTCTGAGATGGAGAGAAATGTCTTCAGTCAGAGGGCAGTAAATTTTGGAATCCCTCCCTCAGAGAGCTGTGGAAGTTTAGATCTTGGTTGTATTCCAGGTAGAGATTAATTGGGCATTGAAGGAATGATAGGATCTGGAAGATGGGGTTGAGGTAAATGAATACGTTTGTTGAATGGTGGCACCAGCTCGAGGGGCTGAATGGTCTCCAATAGCTCATAAACCTAGAGTCCATATTTTATAAATCAGTGTCATGTTGTATAAGGGTGGTAAGGGACTATGGTGAGTTGTCATTGTCTGCTGTAGTTTTGATTTAGTTCCAGTAGCTCAGTGTTGGACAGAAACAGATTTCTAATTCTCATGTTAGGTTCCATATGACACTGTTGTATATTCTCAATGAGTAATAACATTGCTGAGAGCTGTTATAATGTTTTAGACCCTTTATAAATTCAGGCATAAACATAGGAACTGGAGTGGGGCACTCAGTCCCTCAAACCTGTTCTGCCATTAAACAACATCATGGCTGATCTGGTTACTCTACCTTAAGGTGAAGGAACCTCTGGGGTTGGTGACCATAATATGATAGAATTCATCCTGCAGTTGAGAGGGAGAAGCTGGAATCAGATGTAACGGGATTACAATTGAGTAAGGGGAACTATAAAGACACGAGGGAGGAGCTGGCCAGAGTTGATTGGAAGGGGAGCCTAACAGG
The DNA here is from genome assembly GCF_004010195.1 of Chiloscyllium plagiosum. Lineage (NCBI taxonomy): Eukaryota > Metazoa > Chordata > Chondrichthyes > Orectolobiformes > Hemiscylliidae > Chiloscyllium > Chiloscyllium plagiosum. The sequence goes on from NC_057732.1 coordinate 53,647,503, forward strand.
GAAAACGATGGAGCAGCAATGGCAGGAGTTTCGAGGGGGGTAATTCAGGAATTGCAACAGAAATTGATCACAAGAAAGAAGAAACATCCTGAGGGGAGGGCTAGTAATCATGGCTGACAAGGGACATCAGGGACAGCACAAAAACGAAAGCAAAAGGGGCAGGGGGTAGTGTGAAGTAGGAGGGTAAGCCAATTGCTAATATAAAAGAAGATTGCAAGAAATTTTTGTACTAGATAAGGATGAGAGAGAAAAGAGCAGACATTGGACTACTGGAAAATAAGGCTGGAGAAGTAATAATGGGGAATCAAAGAAAAGGCAGAGGAACTGATTAGGTACTGAATATATATACACTGTAGCATATCAGAACTTCAAGAGAGTCGGGGTGACCCTCTCTAAGGCAAAGGTGCTAGGGAAGTTAAAAGATCTGAAGGTGGATAAATCTTGTGGAAGAGATGGGTTACACACCAGCAATCTGAAGGAGAGAGCTGTGGAGACTTTGGAGGCATTGGTGGTGATCTTTCAGGAATCACTGGAGTCAGGAAGGGTCCCAGAGGATTGGAAAATGGTGAACATCCACGTTTAAGAAGGGACAGAGGCAGAAGACAGGAAACTATAGACTAGTTAGCCTGACTTCAGTCATTGGTAAGATTTGAGAGTCCATTTTTAGAGATGACATCAAACAGTACTTGAATGTTCACAGTAAAATAGGGTTCAGTCAGCACGACTTCAAGGGGAGGTCATGCCTGGCTAATCTGTTAGAGTTCTTTGAGGCGCTAACAAACAAGTTGGACAAAGGAGAGCAAGTGGACGTGATCTATTTGGATTTCTAGAAGGTATTTCACAAGGTGTTACACAGGAAGCTGGTAAATAAGGTAAGAGTCCATTGTGTTAGTAGGAAGGTGGATAGAGGATTTGCTGATTGGCAGAAGGCAGAGATTAAGATAAAGGGGTCTTGTTCAAGATGGCAGCTGATGACCAGTGGAGTTCCTCAGGGTTGAGCATTGGGACCACAATTATTCACATTATACATTAACGAGGGGCTTATTGCTAAGTTTGCAGATGTGGGGATTGTTGTTAAGTTTGCAGATGACACCAAGTTGATAGAGGGAGAGGTAGTGTTGAGGAAGCAGGAAGGTTGCAGAAGGATTTGGACATGCTAGGAGATGGGCAAAGAAGTGACTGATGGAATACAGCATGGGAAAGTGTGAGGTTTTGCACTTTGCTGGGGAGAATAGAGATGTAGACTATTTTCTATACGGGGAAAGGCTTCAGAAATCTGAAGCACTAAGGGACTTGGGGGTCCTAGTACAGGATTCTTTTAAGGATAACATGCACCTGAGTTTGTGTTTTTGCTGCTGTTTACCTATTATTTACTATCTATGCTACTTAACTCTGTGATCTGCCTGTATTGGTTACAAGATAAAGCTTTACACTGTGCCTCGGTACATGTGACAATGAATTCAATTCAATTCAATTCGGGGTTAGATGGTAGTTAGGAAGGCAAATGCAATATAAGCTGCGACGTACTGCTGAGGCTGTATAATCTCTGGTCAGACTGCATTTGGAATATTGCAAGCAGTTTTGGGCCCCACATCTAAGGAAGGATGTGCTGCCATTGTAGGGAGTCCAGAGGAGGTTTACAACATTGATCCCACAATAAAGGACTTGTCATACAAGAAGCAGTTGAGGACTCCGGGTCAGTACTTGATGGAGTTCAAAAAGATGAGGGGGGATTATATTGAAACTTACAGGATACTTAGAAGCCTGGATAGAGTGGACATTGAGAAGATGTTTCCACCAGTAGGAAGAGTGAAGGGATGACCCTTTAACACTGAGATGAGCAGGAATTTCTTCAGTCAGAGAGTGGGAAATCTGTGGAATTCATTGCTACAGAGGATTGTGGAGACCAAGTCAGTGAGTGTATTTAAGACAGAAATAGATAGGTTCTTGAGTGGTAAGGGGATGGAGTGTTATGGGGAAGAGGCAGGAGAATGGGGATTGAAAAACATATTATCCATGATTAAATGACGCAGCACGCTTGATGGGCTGAATGGCCTAATTTGCTAATATATCTTATGGTTTTATGGTCTTGTGTTTAAAGGTAGTGAATTGGGTTTCAGTCATGCAGGCTGCTTTGTCTTGGATGGTGTCAAGCTTTTTAAATATTAGAGCTGCACCTATTCAGGCAAGTGGGGAATATTCTATCACACTTCTGATTAATGCCTTGTAGACATGAAATGACTTATAACTTTTTATTCTCCTTTAAAGTTAACTTATGTAAGGAGTATTTCCCTAATAATACTCACCTGCTGCATTTGAGCTAGTTAATTTCACAAATGCTTAGTTTTGGGATTGTTAGTGGGATTTAGGTAACTATCCCACAGGAGAACCAGCTGACTGCAAATGTTCCTTTCATCCAAATAGTTTGTTTAATTTTAATAAGCCTCAGGTATGCGTAACAAACTTCCTAGATATTTTCTGGATTTGGGATTTCTCTTCAGGAAACACGTAAGGAATTGTAAAAGTATATAAAAGTGTCTAAGATGCGGAAAAGTGTGAGCTGATTCACTTTGGAAGGATCAACAGGAATGCAAAGTACTGGGCTGATGGTAAGATTTTCGGTAGTGTAGATGAGCAGAGAGATCTTGGTGTCCAGGTACACAGATCCCTGAAAGTTGCCACCCAGGTTGATAGGGTTGTTAAGGAGGCATATGGTGTGTTAGTTTCTGTTAGTAGATGGACTGAGTTTCGGAACCATGAGGTTATGCTGCAGCTGTACAAAACTCTGATGCAGCCACATTTGGAGTATTGTGTAATGTTCTGGTCACCGCATTATAGGAAGGATGTAGAAGCTTTGGAAAGGGTTTAGAGGAGATTTACCAGGATGTTGCCTGGTATGGAGGGAAGGACCTACGAGGAAAGGCTGAGGGACTTGAAGCTGTTTTCGTTGGGGAGAGGAAGGTTGAGAGGTGACTTAATTAAGACACATAAGATAATCAGAGGATTAGATCGGGTGGACAGGGAGAGCCTTTTTCCTCAGATGGTGCTAGCTAGCATGAGGGGACATAGCTTTAAATTGAGGGGTGATAGATACAGGTCAGATGTCAGAGGTAGTTTCTTTACTCAGAGTGGCAGGGGCGTGGAACGCACTGCCTGAAATGGTAGTAGACTTGCCAACATTAAGGACATTTTAATGGTCATTGGACAGGCATATGGACGAGAATGGATTGGTGTAGGTTTGATGGGCTTCAGATTGGTTCCACAAGTCGGTGCAACATTGAGGGTCAACGGGCCTGTTCTGCGCTATAATGTTCTATGTTCTATATTAGGGTTTGACTTGATTATTACAAAAAACCTAAACGAGCCAATTTACTAATTTTACAATTTTATTAACAGAAATTAACAAGCAATATACTTCAAGTGGATTAGTATATTGCTGTACCAAAATTAGCAAAAGCTGGAATACCAACCTAACAGAATCCAATTTAATGTTGCTTGCAACTATTCAAGAATATCTGAGAAGATGTTGGAATATCTAAGAATAAAATGGCCATCGATATTTAAAGTTTTGCTTGAAAGGCCTGAGTGTGAGAGTTCTTTTCCCAGCTGAAGAAAATATCTTCAGAGAAGTGTTCTGTAAGGGTCCCCAATAATTTGCAAATTTCAATGAAGCAGTCTTACTTTTATAATATTTGCACAGTTCCTACTTTGCAAATATGGGTATGTGTTCCTCCACTTACAGGTAATAAAATGTAGACATAGAACAGTACAGCACAGTACAGGCCCTTCAGCCCTCGATGTTGTGCCAACCTTGTATCCTACTCTAAGATCAAACTAACCTACATACCCTTCATTTTATTATGATCTGTGCACCTATCCAAGAGTCACTTAAATGTCCCTAATGTATCTGACTCTACTACCATTGCTGGCAGTGCATTCCGTGCACCCACAACCCCTAATGAAGGTCTTTTGCCCGAAACATCGATTTTCCTGCTCCTCGGATGCTGCCTGACCTGCTGTGCTCTTCCAGCACCACACTCTTATCTCTGTGCAAAGAACCTGTCTGTGACATCTCCCCTAAACCTTCCTCCAATCACCTTAAAATTATGGCCCCACGTGATAGCCATTTCCGCCCTGGGAGAAAGTCTTTTGACAATCCACTCTCTCTACGCCTCTCATCATCGTGTACACCTCCATCAAGTCACCTCTCACCCTTCTTTGCTCCAGTGAGAAAAGTCTTAGCTCCCTCAATCTTTCTTCATCAGACATGCCCTCCCGTCCAGGCAGCATCCTGGTAAATCTCCTCTGCACTCTATCCCTGCTATAATGAGGCGACCAGAACTGAACACAATATTCTGTGGGGTCTAACCAGGACTCAATAGAGCTGCAGCATAACTTCATGGCTCTTAAACTCAATCTTCCCTGCTAATGAAAGTCAACACACCATATGCCTTCTTGCCATCCAAGTTGATAGGGTTGAGAGTGTGTTGCTGGAAAAACAGAGCAGGTCAGGCAGCATCTGAGGAGCAGGAGAATCGACACGGGAATGATTCCTGATGACGGGCTCTGGCTAGAAACATCGATTCTCCTGCTGCTCAGATGCGGCCTGACCTTCTGTGCTTTTCCAGCAACACACTCTCGACTCTGATCTCAGCATCTGCAGACCTCACTTTCTCCAAGTTGATAGGGTTGTTAACTTTGTGGGATCTATGAACATGGACCCAAGATCCCTCTGTTCTCCACAAGAGTCCTGGCTTTAACCTGTAATCTGCATTTAAATTCAACCTTCCAAAATGAATCACTTCACACGCTTCCAGGTTGAACTCCATCTGCCACTTATCAGTCCAGTTCTGCATCCTGTCAATGTCCTGCTGCAACCTACAACTGCCCTCCATACAGTGGCTCAGTAGTTAGTACTGGTGCCTCACAGTGCCAGGGACCTGAGTTGAAATCCAGCTTCGGGTGACGGCAAATTCCACACAGACATTCTCCCCGTGTCTGTGTGGGTTTCCTCCAGGTGCTCTGGTTTCCTCCCACAATCCAAAGATGTGCAGGTTAGGTGAATTGACCATGCTAAATTGCCCATAGTGTTCAGGGATATGTTGGTTAGATGCGTTGGTCAGAGGTAAATGTAGAGTAATAGGGAAGGGAATTGGGTCTGGGTGGGTTACTCTTTGAAGGGTTGGTGTGGTCTTGTTAGGCCTGTTTGAAGGGCCTGTTTCCACGCTATAGGGATTCTATGATTCTATGTAGGGATTCTATGACTCCACTACCTTTGTGCTGGCAAACTTACTAACCCACCCTTCCACTTCCTCACCCAAGTCATTTATAAAAATCACAGAGAGCATAGGTCTTCGAACAGATCTCTGTGGAACACCACTGGTCACCGAGCTCCAGGCTGAATACTTTCCGTCTACTACTAGTCAATAATGCTGCATTATTTTTCACATTATTCCTTAACTATTTGATAAAGTCTCCTTTATGAAGTTTTGAGTTTTTATCAAATCAATGTATTTGTAATGTTTCATACACTTTATTTCTTACATCTCTTCCCTATTCTTTCAATCTTAAAATGATGCTTTGATAAAGATTTATCAGTTAAAAAACAATTTTGTGTTTGCGTGTTCTCTTACCCTAGTTTCTAATGGTATTTGTATGATAGCATTTTTGCTGTTATTGACAGTTAAATGGTTCCTGCCTTTCACCTGTAATTGATATTTTGCTTTCATGCCCAGGAATGATTTTGCCATGTGTCTTTTCAGTAACTAACCTTTTGTTTATACATTTGTATTCTTTGTACTGAGTGCTAATTTAATTAATAGCATATATGTGCCATCTTCATATCCCCTTTCTGGTATAACAGGTACATTCTTTCCCTGAGAGCTGTGATGGAGCTCTTTGTGGTTAATTCCAACATGAATCTTTATCTTTTACGTTGTTTTAACATTTGTGTACATCCTACCTTATTAGTTATAATTATTTCTCAATCAAACCTATATTTCAAACAAATATCATTATAGCTAGGCACTAAGGAAAACCAGGGAGGCAAGAAGTGAATATCTTTTCACGTAAATCTCAGCTGCTGATGTGCTCTTATATTGTTTTTGTGTGGCTGACCTTGTTTGGTTTCTGATCAGTGGTGAGCACTGAGTTGCTAATGGGTAGCGGAATTCAGCAATGGTAATGGTAAGGGAGATGCTCATTTGCTTTGCATTAGCTAAGTGCACGTTATTTGCCTCTTATTAGCACAAGCCCGGGGATGTGTCCATGCCTTACTGAATATGGAAATGAACTGCTTCAGTATCGGTAGATTTGTGAATGGCATTGAACACTGTGCAATCATCAGTGAACATCCTACCTTTGCCTTAATAATGGCAGGAATAATGATTGTTCTCTGGCTCCACAGGTTTTGACCTATGTTATGAGTCTACTGTGTCGTTTTATTATCTGTCACGTGCAATTGATTCTGTGTTCGATTATGCGAGACTGGTAACTGATCCATATCTTCTTTACTCGAACGGTTAACCCTGGATGTAGACACAGAGCTGAAGTATACACAAATGATCTAGAGCTGGGATAAATGTGGTGCAGACATAGAATGATTGGATCAATATTTTAAAATACTTGTGAATAAATCTTACACAATTAGAAACTAGTGTTGTGTCTGCATTGCTCTGAAGTATGTTAAAAATTACAGCAAGCTAGCAAAACACATTATTGTAACAAACACAGGCAATACTGGAGAAACTCAGCAGGTGTGGCAGCATCTGTGAAGAGAGAAAGAGAGTTAACATTTTGATTCCAATGTGACTGTACTTTAAAGAATCATCTTACCTTTATCTCCAGCATTTTCTGTTTATCTGATTTATTTCTGTTACTTCATTAGGTATCACTTACTGCTTTGAACTTGGGGGTAGGCTCTGCCTTTATCTGTCTAATTTATTTTTTTGGGGGGAGTAAGTTGAACTTTAAGGCACAGCCAAGCAAGACAATACAATAGAACAATTTGGAGCTTTACATAACTTTTATACTCAGTTAGTCAGTTTAACAAGCTCAACAAGCTCATACTTTAATCTAATAAGTTATGATCATTCATAATTGTATCAAAATGGCAGATGGAGTTTAATTCAGATAAATGCGAGGTGCTGCATTTTGGGAAAGCAAATCTTATCAGGGTTTATACACTTAATGGGAAGGTCCTAGGGAGTGTTGCTGAACAAAGAGACCTTGGAGTGCAGGTTCATTGCTCCTTGAAAGTGGAGTCGCAGGTAGATAGGATAGTGAAGCAGGTGTTTGGTATGCTTTCCTTTATTGGTCAGAGTATTGGGTACAGGAGTTGGGAGGTCATGTTGCGGCTGTACAGGACATTGGTTAGGCCACTGTTGGAATATTGCATGCAATTCTGGTCTCCTTCCTATCGGAAAGATGTTGTGAAACTTGAAAGTGTTCAGAAAAGATTTACAAGGATGTTGCCAGTGTTGGAGGATTTGAGCTATGGGGAGAGGTTGAACAGGCTGGGACTGTTTTCCCTGGAGCATCGGAGGCTGAGGGGTGACTTTATAGAGATTTATAAAGTCATGAGGGGCATGGATAGGATAAATAGGCAAAGTCTCTTTTCTGGAGTTGGGGAATCCAGAAATAGAGGGGCATAGGTTTAGGGTGAGAGGGGAAGGATTTAAAAGGGACCTAAGGGGCAACTTTTTCACGCAGAGGGTGGTACGTGTATGGAATGAGCTGCCAGAGGAAGTGGTGGAGGTGAATACAATGGCCACATTTAAAAGACGCCTGGATGGGTATATGAATAGGAAGGGTTTGGAGGGAAATGGGCTGGTGCTGGCTGGTGGGACTAGATTGGGTTGGGATATCTGGTCGGCGTGGATGAGTTGGACCGAAGGGTCTGTTTCTGTGCTGTACATCTCTATGACTCTAAAATCCTATAATCCCCCACCTTAATGTTGTGAATCTACCTGTAGCTGAATGAATCATAGAATCCCTAAAGTGTAGAAGCAGGCCATTCAGCCCATCAAGTCTTCAAAGAACATCCCACCCAGATCTACTCTATCCCTACATTTCCCATGGACAATCCACCTAACCTAATCCACCCACCCAACTTATCTCTCCACCCCAGAGGCTCCCTGCCTCCATTCCTGATGAAGGGCTTTTGTCTGAAACATCGATTTTCCTGCTCCTCAGATGCTGCCTGACCAGATGTGCTTTTCAAGCACCACTCTAATCTAAACTCTGGTTTCCAGCATCTGCAGTCCTCACTTTTGCCTAATCCACCTAACCTGCATATCTTTGGACTGTGGAAGGAAACTAGAGCACCCAGAGAAAACCCATGCACATGCAGTGAGAATGTGCAAACTCCACACAGACAGTCACCCGTGGCAGGAATCAAACCCAGGTCCCTGGCACTGTGAGGCAGCAGTGCTAACCACTGAGCCACTGTGCCACCCAAATGACTGCAGCACTTCAATATGTCCAGGACATTATGGGATGGGCAATAAATGATGGCCTTGCTGGCAACACTCCCATCTCACAAATGAACGGCCTGTTTCCACACTGTAAGTAATCTAATCTAATCTAATCAATGAATTTTGGATAGTAGGTGTCAACACGAAATCAGATCAGCTCTGATTGTATTCACTTGTCAGAAAATCCCTACAGAAGAGTCATATAACCCTTACAGTGTGGAAACAAGCCATTTGGCCAACCTAGCCCAGACCAACCCTCTGAAGAGTATCCCACCCAGACCCATTCCCTGTGATTAATGCACCTAACCTACACATCCCCTGAACACTATGGATAATTTCCCATGGCCAATGCACCTAACCTACACATCTTTGGACTGTGGGACGAAACCAGAGCACCCAGAGAAAACCCACACGGGGAGATTGTACAAACTCCACTCAGTCACCCAAGGTTAGAATTGAACCTGAGTTCCTGGCGTTGTGAGACAGCAGTGCTAACCACTGAGCCATCGTGTCACCCGTAGGTAGTGGGCAGGCTCATATGTCTCATATTTAATACATATAGCATCTGGAATAATATCAGAGGACTGGAGATAATAATCTAGAATCAGGAATCAGATGCAATAGGAATCACTGTGAGAGATGGCTGTCAAAGAACAAGACTGATAATAAATTGTTGCAGGTTACAGCCTAATTAGGAAGGTCAGTGCAGCCGAATCACATAGGGTAGCTGTAATAGTTAGAAATTACATAATGCAGAAGGCAAAAAGACACTTAACTAGCAGAAGATTAAAAACAGAATCATATGGATTGAAATAAAAGACAAGATCAATCACATTAGTCAAAGTATACTATAGTCAAGCAAATGGTAGAAAAGAGGGGGAGTAGGAATTTAAAAAATGACTAAAGGACTTTGATTAAAATCATGTGAGATATTTATTTAATAGCAAATGAATTCGGAATAAAAGCAGAACAAGGAAAATGAACAAAAGATTTCACGAGTACGCACAGATTTCCTTCTTACCCTGTTTGTAAAATGACCAACCCAAGAGGGAACATTGTGCAGCACTTTCTGTTTTGCTTCAATGTCAGCATGTCTGGCAGCATCAGCGGAGAGAGAAACAGAATTAATGTTTTGAGCCCAAAACAATTCTTCTTCAAAACAACATTGCTGAATGGAATGATAGGAAATGAACCAGAGTATATAAGTGAAGTGAGTGCAGGAGAATGACTTTGCAATAGCGGTCACAAAATGACAAAGTTTTAGACGATTGCAAATGACAAAAATAAGACAAAAATCAAAGGAAAAACATGATTGTAAAGGATGAGAATTAGTCGAGGTAAATAAACAAAAGTGGGAAAGATGTACTGGCAAAGCAAATTGAAGAGGTGTGGGAACATTAAAAACAGTGAACAATACAGTTTTGGTAAAATATTTCCTGCTAAAGCAAGTGAAACTAAACAGTAATAGCACATCATGGAGGAATTCGGATACAAGAGAAAAAGTGAAACTAAACAGAAAGATATCCATTAAGTGCATACACCATAAAGGAAAGGATGGTAATAGGTAATGTAGAATACTGACTGGGAATTAAAGAATCCAAAGAACAATCAGAAAGGCAAAGACAAATGGTGGACTTAAATTATCAAGGAATATAAAAATTAAGTAAATACTCTCAAACATAAATAACAAAAGAAAATTAACAAAGGCTTAGAGGTACAGGTGGGTACTGCAGATGCTGGAGATTAGAGTCAAGATTAGAGTGGTGCTGGAAAAGCACAGCAGGTCAGGCAGCATTCGAGGAGCAGGAGAGTCGACATTTTGGGCATAAGCACTTCAACAGAAAAAGGTCTTTTGGCTGATTTGAGTCTGTGCTGATCACAAACAGCCGCCTAACTATAGAGTATTACATTACCACCAATATGGCAAACAGGCAGACAGCTCATTTGATTCTTAGGTATAAAAAGGAAGCTTAAAAAGGTTTACCCAAGGATTTCAGACCAATTTACACCTCCTACCCATCAACCCCCACTTCCCAGGAACTTTAAAATCCAGCTGAAGTTTAGTGACTTGGTCAGCTTCCAAAAGGTAACTAATCCGACTGAATTATTTCAAAGAATTAACAGAGAGAATAAATAAGGCAGATATGTTAGATGTAATATATTTGAACTTTCAAAAGGCTTTCAATAAAGTGTTTAAAAGCAAAACATTGCAGATGCTGGAAATCTGAAACAAATACAAAGAATGCAGCAGGTTTAGCAGCATCTGTGGAGACAGAAACAGGGTGAAGCTTTTAAGAGTGAAGAGACAAAGGGTCACTGGACTCGAAATGTCTTTCTCTCCAAAAATGCTAGTACATGTATTTGGAAAGGCAAGGACTGATTTGGGATAGTCAGCATGGCTTTGTGCGTGGGAAATCATGTCTCACAAACTTGATTGAGTTTTTTGAAGAAGTAACAAAGAAGATTGATGAGGGCAGAGCAGTGGATGTGATCTACATGGCCTTCAGTAAGGCGTTTGACAAGGTTCCCCATTGGAGACTGATTAGCAAGGTTAGATCTCATGGAATACAGGGAGAACTAGCCATTTGGATACAGAACTGGTTCAAAGGTAGAAGAAAGAGGGTGGTGGTGGAGGGTTGTTTTTCAGACTGGAGGCCTGTGACCAGTGGAGTGCCAC
>NC_057732.1:53658788-53670266 GCF_004010195.1 Chiloscyllium plagiosum
GTACATAGCTCCTTGAAAGTGGAGTCACAGGTAGATAGGATAGTGAAGAAGGCATTTGTTATGCTTTCCTTTATTGGTCAAGGTATTGAGTACAGGAGTTGGAAGGTCATGTTGCGGCTGTACAGGACATTGGTTAGGCCACTATTGGAATATTGCATGCAATTCTGGTCTCCTTCCTATCGGAAAGATGTTGTGAAACTTGAAAGGGTTCAGAAAAGATTTACAAGGACGTTGCTAGGGTTGGAGGATCTGAGCTATAGGGAGAGGCTGAACAGGCTGGGGCTGTTTTCCCTGGAGCATTGGAGGCTGAGGGGTGACCTTATAGAGGTTTACAAAATTATGAGGGTGAATAGGCAAAGTCTTTTCCCTGGGGTCGGTGAGTCCAGAACTAGAGGGCATAGGTTTAGAGTGAGAGGGGAAAGATATAAAAGGGACCTAAGGGGCAACTTTTTCACACAGAGGGTGGTACGTATATGGAATGAGCTGCCAGAGGATGTGGTGGAGGCTGGTACAATTGCAACATTTAAGAGGCATCTGGAAGGGTGTATGAATAGGAAGGGTTTGGAGGGATATGGGCCAGGTGCGGGCAGGTGGGACTAGATTGGGTTGGGATATCTGGTCGGTGTGGACAGGTTGGACCGAAGGGTCTGTTTTCATGCTGTACATGACTCTATGACCTGCTGAATTTCCCTAGTGCTCTCTGTTTTTGTTTCAGATTTCCAGCATCCACAGTTCTGTGCTTTATTTTAGCAAAAATAGGGTAGTCCTGAAGCCTATGCACTCTGCAAGGGAATAAAGCGATAAGTCTGTTTTTCAGGTTGTAAACGTGTAGATAGTTTATGAAATGTTTATAGGCTGTTGAGTGTTAAAACCCTTCAAAACTATCCAAAATCTCAATAGCACAATAACCATCACTGATTTCCCTGGTTCTTTAGCTCAAAGCAATTGATTATTTGCCAGGAAAAGCAGACTTTCATGTGACTGCTGAACCTAAGCTCTCTGTAAACAAAATCTGGAATTGTTGAAATTTTTGAGTGGCTTTATATTTTATATCATTGTAGGAAACTGTTAGAGTCTTCATGATTGCATGAAAAAAAACCCATCTCTAAACCTAAACGTTTTGTTCTTTGTTTTTAATGAAAATCACTTAGAGTCCTGGAGTTGTACAGTACAGAAACAGATCCTTTAGTCCAACCTGTCCACGCTGACCAGATATTCTCCATTAATCTAGTCCCATTTAACAGCACTTGATGTATATTCCTCTGAACCCTTTCTATTCATATACACATCCAGATGCTTTTTAAACATTGTAATTGTCAGAAAGTTTGTTATTTTTTGAGAATGCCTATGATGGAAATAATATCAATGATTTTACTCTGAATTTACTTAAAATATCAGTGATTTGCCTATTCACACATAAATCAGCTGCAACGTATGATGAGGAAGAAATTTCCCTGAATGGGCATAAAATGCTGATCAATTTTTGCTGTTTGCTTTATTGAAATAAGATTTCACCATCAATTATCCATCATTTTGAAATTTCTGAATTTATACCTTAAATATTCAGTAAATTCACCTCAACATGTTAAGTCTGGTAATTAATAGCATAAATACCTGTCAACTTCTGTCTCTAAACCCAAACTTTTTTGATTTATCTTTCTGAACCTGCTGTTCAATTTGCCCCTTCCCGCCTGATGGTTATTTCTTAATCCTTTCATTTCACTTGTTAAGGAGATGTCCTGTTTCCTCAGTATTTGTATCAGCTCACACTTTAAGTAAATTGTACTGGGCCTGAAAAGTGCAGGGGCAGATCCAATTAATAGCTGAGTGGGTCAGCTATCCTGTTGGAACACAGCCTGCTATAATGTTCCAATTTATCAAAATGTTGCTGGAGAGCTCAAAGCAGCATTGGCAGTGATTTAAGAAATAACCAATTTCCTGTCGTTTCAGCTTTCTAACCCATTAGTTCATCAGGTCCTTGGAAACATTTTGGTATTCCTTATTTTTTGCAAACCACCTTCCAAATGGATTCACTAAAACAGCCGTCAGATAATGTGCTTCAGTTTTTACTGTTTGTTTCCAATAGCACTGCTCCAGCCTCTTATTAAGTACTTTATAGAAGTATCCAGTTGAATTCTTTTCCAAGTTCTGCTATGCGACAAAATAAAACCGATTAATGCGTAGACAAAGCAACTTATACAGGAGAAGGTCATGATTACAAGCCTTGCAGGAGATCAGAAAATAATCTTCAGTGAGCTTTTTAGGCCTTCACAAGTAACCTTACTGATTCTATTTTCAAGTATTGAAATGCGTTGTTTCTTTTTACATGTTTTAGTATATTTTGTGTTACAACCAGATGACTGTTAATTTGGTTCCCCTCTTTCTAACAGCCTTTTAGTTAGTCACAACAATTCCTATTTATCATGAAGCAATCACACTTCAATTAGAGATGCAATACTAGAGGTGCACACTCTAACACAGGTATAAAGTTTTAAAAGCAGACTGTCGAATACAGACAGTAAAAATAAAGCCGATACTATTTAAAATATTCGGAGTCCCCTGAGTTGCTAGACTTTAACCTGAGACCACAGTTGTTTATTGGTTGATCAGAATCCTTAGCAGTAGCAAACTTTTTGGATATCTTTGTGGTTAATGTTTGTTTTTCTACATTGTTTTTCTTACCAGACAATACTTTTGAGATGAGACAACAGGACAGAGGGACTTCCAGTCCTTGATGTTACCAATCCACATTTCTCTGTCCCTCCTACTGTTCAAAAGCAGATGCTGAAATATGGTTCCATTGTATATTCTCAAGTCATTATCCATCCAAGCTGGACAATCCACAGGCAACACTTCATCTTCAATATGTATCACTTATTAGACACATGCAATTTGAAAGAAAAGTGCCAGTTTTTTAATGCCTAACTCACTAGCTGGTTGGAACGTCTTTAGATTAAAATGATGATTACACTTCAAATGGCTTTGTTTATTAGCTGGGAAAATGTTTAAATTTATATAGAAGGTAGTGTCGGGGAGCAGGGAAGAGAAATGATAGGTGGACATAGAGCTGAAAGAGAGGGAAAATCTGTTGGACAGACAAAGGAGTAGTTAAAGGTCAGTCTGGGGGCAATTCATAATTGCCCTATGAATGAGGGCAATTAGGAGCTGACAATGGGTTGTGTGTGGTAGCAACCCATGTGGTGATAAGGCCTGGTGTGTGAGGGTGAGGACATGGCCTTGAGCCCTAAAATTGTTGAATTCAATATTATGTCCAGAAGCTGCGGAGTTCCCAAGCAGAAGACAAGGTGCTGTTGGATTCATGTTAATCCAGTGTAGCTACAGAATATGCTTGTTGCTTTACTTTGCTTCAGTACAACTTCAAAGGAGGTTGATATTGTATTTCTGTAGCAAAGATGTTTTACCAAAAAGGTGATTTCATCTTTACAGCAAACAGCTCTGTCAGCTGAAACAGCAGCTGGTTCCGTGGTGCAAGTGTATGTCTGCATTAACACCTTCGTTTAGAGAGAGAGTGTGTAAGATATTTATGCAAATGTATGACTCATCATTTTACTTGCAGACTGACCTTGCTTAAATACACAATTTGTTGATTTGGAGCCTGAAGTTTGATTTGCTTGGAATGTACATTATTCTGTGTTTTGAATTATTCATTGGTATTCTGCCTATTTAAATATTTTGTACACAGATTAAAGGTTGTCTCCTTGGATCTTGTGCCTTTGAATTGTTTATCTGGGCAGAAAATAATTATGCTCCAAATTATAGAGACCACGAGATCCAATTACAAGGGTGGCCAGTGGTGTTAAGCCTGAGAGAAAACAGCATCAAAACTTACATTTTTCACCAATGCATCTGTGTTGACAGATAGGAACCAGTCAGGTGCATGTAGCAACTTCAGATTTTTTTAATATATTCGATGTGACTATTCAGAGCACAGATTTGAATGTATTGCAATGGAGTACATAACCGGAAATCACTGATTTCCCATAACCTCGTACTTGCTTCAACAACCTTGGATTAAGAAGTTATTTGGTAGTTTCAATTTCTGTTTTTGAGGGATTAATTTGGCTTTTCACTGGGAGAGTTCAACAAAGAGAGAAACTCTATAAAGAGAGCAGGCTATTCTGGACTTAGTGCTAAGAAATGAGCCAGACTTTTAAGTCAGGAACACTTAGGAGGCAGAGATCATAATATGGTCGAATTCAGTCTGCAGTTTGAAAGAGAGAAGGCAAAATTGGTTGTAATGGTGTTACAGTTAAATAAAGGTAATTACAGAGGCATGAGAGAAGAACTGATGAACATCGACTGGAAGCAGAGCCTAGTGGGGAAGACAGTAGAGCAACAATTGCAGGAGTTTCTTGGTATAATTGAGGACACAGTACGGAGGTTCATCCCAAAGAAAAGAAAGATTATCCGGATAATTCAGACGCAACATTCATCCGTGTGAATCTCCGCTGGACATGCTCTAGTGCCAGTATGTCCTTCCTGAGGAGTGGCACCCAAAACTGGACACAGTATTCTAAATGAGGCTGAATTAAAGCTTTATAAGGTCTCAGAAGCACATCGCTGCTTTTATATTCCAACCCTCTTGAGGTAAACAACATTACATGTGCTTTCTTAACCATGGACTCAAACTGCAAGTCAACCTTTAGAGAATCCTGGACTAGCACTCCCAGATCCCTATGTACTTTCGTTTTATGAATTTTCTCACCCTTTAGAAAATAGTCCCGCTTGTATTCTTTTTTCCAAAGTGCAAGACTTTGCATTTGCTCACGTTGAATTTCATCAGCCATTTCCTGGGATTAGACAGCCATGGCTGACAAAGGAAGTCAGGAAAGGTATCACAGGAAAAGAGAGAGCCTTTAAAGTGGCCAAGTGCGTCAGGAAATCAGAAAATTAGGAAGACTACAAAAATAAACAGAGGAATACAAGGAGAAATAAGGAAGGAGAGGATCAAATATGAAGGTGAGCTAGCCAGTAATATTAGAAATGACAGTAAAGGTTTCTTTCAATACATAAGAAACAAACGAGAGGCAAAAGTAGAAATTGGGCTGCTCCAAATTGATGCAGGAAGGCTAGTGATGGGAGATAAGGAAACAGCTGAAGAACTTAATAAGTACTTTGTATCAGTCTTCACAGTGGGAGACATGAGTAATATCCCAACAATTAAGGAGAGTCAGGGGACTGAGTTGAGTATGGTGGCCATTACAAAAGAGAAAATGCTAGAAAAGCTAAAAGGTCTAAAAATTGATAAATCTCCTGGCCCCGATGGGCTACACCCTAGAGTTCTGAGGGAGGTGGCTGAGGAAATAACGGAGGCATTGGTTGTGAACTTTCAAAAATCACTGGAGTCAGGGAAAGTCCCAGATGATTGGAAAATCGCTGTTGTAACCCCCTTGTTCAAGAAAGGATCAAGACAAAAAATGGAAAATTATAGGCCAATTAGCCTAACCTCGGTTGTAGGTAAAATTCTAGAATCCATTGTTAAGGATGAAATTCTTGGAAGTGCAGAGCCGGATTAGAACAAGTCAGCATGAATTTAGTAATGGGAAGTCATGCCTGATAAACCTGCTAGAATTCCAAAAGGTCTTTGATAATGTGCTTCACGGGAGGCTGCTGAGTAAGGGGAGGGCCCATGGTGTTCAAGGTGAGCTACTGGCATGGATTGAGGATTGGCTGTCTGACAGAAGGCAGAGAATTGGGATAAAAGGTTCTTTTTTGGAATGGCAGCCGGTGACAAGTGGGGTCCTGCAGGTTTCAGTGTTGGGGCCGCAGCTGTTCACTTTATATATTAATGATCTGGATGAAGGGACTGGGGGCATTCTAGCGAAGTTTGCCGATGATACAAAGTTAGGTGGACAGGCAGGTAGTACTGAGGAAGTGGGGAGGCTGCAGAAAGATTTAGACAGTTTAAGGGAGTGGTCCAAGAAATGGCTGAAATTCAACGTGAGCAAATGCAAGGTCTTGCACTTTGGAAAAAAGAATACAGGCATGGACTATTTTCTAAATGGTGAGAAAATTCATAAAGCCAAAGTACAAAGGGATCTGGGAGTGCTAGTGCAGGATTCTCTAAAGGTTGATTTGCAGATTCAGTCCTTGATTAAGAAAGCAAATGTAATGTTGTCATTTATCTCAAGGTTGGAATGTAAAAGCAGTGATGTACTTCTGAGACTTTATAAAGCTCTAGTTAGGCCCCATTTAGAATACTGTGTCCAATATTGGGCCCCACACTTCAGGAAGGACATACTGGCACTGGAGCGTGTCCAGCGGAGATTCACACGGATGATGTCTGGAATTGTAGGCCTAACATACGATGAACGGCTGAGGATCCTGGGATTGTATTCATTAGAGTTTAGAAGTTGAGGGGAAATCTAATAGAAACTTTCAAGATAATGCATGGCTTTGAAAAGGTGGATGCTGGGAATTTGTTTCCATTAGGCGGGGAGACCAGGACGCATAGGCACAGCCTTAGAATTAGAGGCGGTCAATATGGAATGGAAATGAGGAGACATTTCTTCAACCAGAGAGTGGTGGACCTGCGGAATTCATTGCCATGGAGCGCAGTGTAAACCGGGATGTTAAATGTCTTCAAGGCAGAGATTGATAAATTCTTGACCTTGTAAGAAATTAAGGGCTACGGGGAAAGTGCAGGAAATGAAGTGGAATTGAAATGCCCATCAGCCATGATTAAATGGCAAAGTGGACTCGATGGGCCAAATGACCTTGCTTCCACTCCTATGTCTTCTGGTCTTATTGTGCTTCCCCACTAGCTGTTCTTAGGAGAGTTTTAGCTTGACAAATAAATTCGAGTTGGGGCTGCAACCTTTACGTTCTGCCAGAAATACAGAGTTCTAAGTTATGCTGCTTTTGTAATGTTATCGAGTCCTTTTCTCTCTCCACAGAGGCTGCCTGACCTGCTAAGTGTGTCAGCACTTTCTGTTTTTTTCTCCAATTTCAAATTTCCTATTTTGCCTGAAGGAAACATTATACAGAACGGGCAACCCTGCCTTAATGACTTTGAACTGTTGTGAGTCCAGGACCATTATTTTTCGAAGCCTGCCCTATTTGGTCTACGGTATTACGGGCCGGATTTTACCAAAAATTGACTAAATGACAATTCCATGGAGTTTCATGGAGGGTTTCTGTCTGAGCTCTAGTGAGTTATGTCATGCTGTTCATTTGCCAGTGTTCATCTCATTAAGTCTTGCAGGCGCTGCTCTTGCGATATCTTGTGCTCAGCAGCGGCAAAATGCTTGCTAGAGTTGGAACCTATTGATGTTCATGCCATGTAAACACCAGTTGCTCACCATATCAATCTTTGCCACCTGGTCTGAAGCTACTACCCAGCTCTAGTCTGATGTATAGATGTTTTGGAAGTTGAGGCTCAGTAGTTAGCTCTGCTGCCTGATCGCACCATGGACCCAGGTTTGATTCAGGCCTTGGGTGACTGTTGAGTTTGCATGTTCTCTCCATATCTACATAAGTTTCCTCCACAATCCAAGATGTGCAAATTAGGTGTATTGGCCATGCTAAATGTGGGGTTACAGTTAAGGGGAGTGGATCTGGGTAGCATGCTGTTCAGAGGGTTGGTGGGACTTGATGGGCCAAATGACGTGCTTCCTCAGTGTGGGATTCACTGATTCTCCCCTGCATTGTTTTCAATATCAGACCTAATCAATGAGTTGAATGTTGTTTCAATACAATGTCTGTGGGCTGGAGGAGTGCACAGCAGTGTCACAAGAAGGTCAATGACATTCTGTCTCAGTCTCTGTCAGCGTAAGTGCCACACTCTTCCTTCTGCTACTTCACACTCACTCTATCTCTGCCATTGCACCCAGCTCACACTGAGGCTCATGTTCTACCTGTCTCCCTATTGCCTGCACTACCTTCCCACAATGACCCTGCACCACCTCCTATCCCCTCCTTCCCCCACTATCAAGCTACTCACCCTTGCTGCCCTCACTCGAGACAACTTGCTCCACTCCTTTCCTGACTAAAACATTACCAGCCCCTGACTGACCAGTATCTCCTTGCAGTGATCATGTTGCGAAACCTGACAAGTAGCCTGATTTTCTCTCCAGGCTAAATGCAAGGCAAGATAAGTGTTGTTAATCTCCAAGTAGGGCCATAATGAGTGAACATTAAGAAAACAAACTAAGAGTCCTGAGAAACACCCTGTTCTGATGCAGGAAGTGGAAGCTTGGCCCAGTGTGTAAAGTGCTGAAAATGTGTTGCTGGAAAAGCGCAGCAGGTCAGGCAGCATCCAAGGAACAGGAGAATCGACGTTTCGGGCAAAAGCCGTTCTTCAGGAAGTGTGTAAAGTGGCATTGCAATACACTGTGCTTCTCCAACTTTCCCTCAGCTGTACCAGCACTAACAACTGTGATTGACTTTGTGTGTGTGTGTGTGTGTGTGTTGGGCTGATCTGTGTAAAAAAGGGTTTCATATCTCTTTGAAATTGAAGTTCCCTCCATCACAGAATGAAACACTCACCCCATTGACTCTGGGTGTGATGGCAGCTCCATTGTAACACTTGTTATTGTCATTGTGATGGAAGGAGACAGTGGTCACTCCTCCTCCTACAGTGAGTCTCAGGCTCATCCTCTCCCTTTTTGGTGAATGTCCAAATGTACACATTTTCTTCCTGTTAACCCTCAATCTCATTGGCTCTGTGCTTTGGCACAGTGGCTCAGTGGATAGCACTGTTGCCTCACAGAGCCAGGGTTCAATTCCAACCTCGGACTGTCTATGTGGTTTGTGCATTCTGCCTGTGGCTGTGTGGGTTTCCTCTGGGTGCTCCACTTTCCGTCCACAGTCCAAAGATGTACAGGTTAACCATTGGAAATGCAGAGCTACAGGGATAGGATAATGGAGTGGGTCTGGACAGAATGGTCTTTGGAAGGTTAATGTGGGCTCAATGGGTTGAATGAAAAGCGCAACAGGTCAGGCAGCATCCAAGGAGCAGGAGAATCGACGTTTCGGGCATGAGCCCTTCTTCAGGAATCCTGAAGAAGGGCTTATGCCCGAAACGTCAATTCTCCTGCTCCTTGGATGCTGCCTGACCTGCTGCGCTTTTCCAGCAACACATTTTCAGCTCTGATCTCCGGCATCTGCAGTCCTCACTTTCTCCTCAATGGGTTGAATGGCCTGGTTCTGCACTGTGAGGGGATTCTATGATTCTGTCTGACCCCATTAATGCTGGGGTACTGCTTACACTTACTGAATTCATCTTCTTCCCCTCAATGCTCTGTGATCTCTCCCCTTGGTATATATTGAGCTGCCCCCTTCAACATCATAATTCCCTCTGCAGCCCAGCAATCCACTTCCAATCCCTGAAAAGATTCCCTGATTTCCTTCCCTTAGCAGTGGTCCTTTATACCCTCTTTTTGACTTCTTGGTGGTCAGCCCCTCAGCACTGACTATGGTCCACCCATTTGAGCAACTTCATCCCAAATGACCAGACCCCTGACTAATGTTTGTATAGCTTCAAAACTGTGTTCCTGTGACTCTTGACTGGGTGTACAGGATTGACCATTGACCCCTCCCCAGATTGTTCAGGCATGGATGCTGTGACCCTCCCAGTGCCCAAACCCCTGCACTAATTACAGAGACTGGGATTCCTGCCTGACGAGTGCCTTTCTGGAGTTGTCTGTGGACTACTCCCATTAGACTTTGAGACATGGCCTTTTGTTTGAAGTCGGTGCTATGTGTTTGCTGAGTTTGTAGCTGATATGTATTGTAGGTGCAACACTGACGTAGCATGGCAACACATTCACTCCTTCACTGTCTGCTGCTGACAGCCATGACAAACTGCCTTTGTTTGTGCCAAAAGGCAAGGCGAGACAGAAATAACACTAAGATATAGGTTCTGATGTGGCAAAGCGCATAAAAGCAAAAAGAAAGTCAAGGCAACACAGAGACACTGTGAGCATCCAAGTAATATTGAGTGAGTGAGTGAGTGCTAAGAAAACAAAGACCTGTGAGTGAGCTGCTCCGATGGATGAACTGGGTGGCCCTATACTAACCTGACACCAGCATTGCCACAGAAAGTGCCAGTGCACTCCGCAGTTGTGAACTGTGGGTTAGAGATATGCCGTGATGACATGGGGCAGTGTTGTATATCTAATGCTGACTTGTGTGGGCGAGGGCTGGGTACAAACACTGACTGCCCATAGAGCGTACCCTGAGATATTGCCGGTTAAGAAAGAGCGAGCAGCGAGCCAAAATCGCCAGGTATCTGCTCGGAACTTTGTCAGGAATTGTCACTATCTAATCTGTCTCCCCTGCCTGGGAGAGCAGCAAACTGCATTAACTGATGTGAATGCAGGTAGCAATGAGTTGGTAATGTTTGTAAATCGGCCTCTTGCCATTGCTCAGTCTACTGTTCAAACCTTGGGTGGAAAGTTGGACCGATTTCTTGAAGTTGAGAATCTCATCTTTCCAAACTAGCCATACTTTATCACCATTACCCATTACGTTCAGGGACTGGGAAAATTCCGTCAACACAGGCACATTGCATGTTTATATTTAATATATTTACATATTTCTCACAGATCAGTGATTTTGTTTTCATATTCATCAGTGTATCTCTTAATTTGATGTATCAGTGATGTGCTTGCACAATGGTAGATTTGATTAAAGTCATGCCTGCCATTCTCTGAGCACTGTGTGCATTCTGAATAATGTGGTTGAAGCAGGTTCTGCCAGATTTTTCTGCTCAGGATTCATAAACTGCTGAATTGCCATTTTGCACAAAGGAGCCTGAAAATTCCTCTGTTGGGCAGTTCTTTGTGAGTTACGAATGATTGAAGAGTATTGGTTGGTCTTCCTGCTCTGTTTCAAAGTTAAATTTTAACCTTTCTGTGCTTGTCAGAATTGGTAACTGGCAACAATATGTAAGACTTGAGTTTTCTTTGATTTTTGGGTTAATATGTGTGAATTTAAACAAATTTACATTTTTGGGCAAGGTGTCGACTATAGATAAGCATGACATATTACAGTCCAGTGTGGGGCTTGCCATAAAGAGTTGAGTGAATTCATACATTTGTAGGCAGAAGGATAAATATTCCCTGAATGCATATTGTCAAAATGGAAAGTCGGGATATTAACTAGTGTCAGTTTGATGGCATTTTACCGATAATAGAGAAGAGTGCACTCATAGGTAAAAACAATGACTGCAGATGCTGGAAACCAAGTTCTGGATTAGTGGTGCTGGAAGAGCACAGCAGTTCAGGCAGCATCTGAGGAGCAGTAAAATCGATGTTTTGGGCAAAAGCCCTTCATCAGGAATAAAGGCAGAGACCCTCAACTGTGGGGAGATAAGGTAGAGGAGGGTGGGGGTGGAGAAAGTAGCATAGAGTACAGTAGGTGAGTGGGGGAGGGGATGAAGGTGATAGGTCAGGGAGGAGGATGGAGTGGATAGGTGGAAAAGAAGATAGGCAGGTAGGACAAGTCATGGGGAAA
>NC_057732.1:53670469-53677810 GCF_004010195.1 Chiloscyllium plagiosum
CCTCCTCTAGCTTATCTCTCCACGCTTCAGGCTCTCTGCCTTTATTCCTGATGAAGGGCTTTTGCCCGAAACGTCGATTTTACTGCTCCTCAGATGCTGCCTGAACTGCTGTGCTCTTCCAGCACCACTAATCCAGAGCGCACTCATAGTCTGTGGCAATCCAATCTAAATTTACCCTTGCATTGAATAGTGAAGCTTGAATCATTTATTATCACATGTATTCAATATAAAATATAGTAAAACGTTCTCACTGTTTCATTAACTTAAAATAAAATGAAAAATAAGGATAGGTAACTTCAAGAGAATCCAACTTTTCCTTCTCCGCTGCTACAGTCCTGCTCTGTGCTCCTTCACCAGCCCACACCTTGTAGATGGGCTTCATCTTCTGGTTATGGGAAGTTCCAAGTTCCTTAGGTCATCACGTGTTTGCCAATTTGGTCCATATCTAGTCAAGAAACCTCCAAAGTATAGATCATAAACTCCTGTAGCAGTGAAGTGGATATATTGGGTGAGTTGCAGAGATACCCAGATCTGGAATTTCTGTGTTCTTGCTCAGAAACAAAGTACTGCAGGTACTGGAGATCTGAAATAAAAACAGAAAGTGCTGGAGAAACTCTCCAGTTTTGGCACCGTGTGTGGAGAGAGAAATGGAGTTAAAATTTCGAGTCAGATGGACTCTTATTTGGAACTGTTTTGAAGTTCTGAAGAAGACTAATGTTGGTCACACCATGTTAATGCTGTTTCTCTTCCAGCAGAGTTTCTCCAGCACTTTATACTTTCTGATGTTATATCTTTGCTTTGTGCTAAGTGAGATTTTGGTCTAGATGGCCATAGCAGATTCAAATGGCCCAGTATTCAATTTGAATTCTTACTCTCATCACTGAATCCAGTTAAAGAGGCAGCAGTGAAGTTGGGTTCAAATTTCTTTCTGGTGCAATGCCCTCTACCCACCTTTTCTAATGAGGACTGTGAATGTACTATCACCAGGTTTGTGGATGTCACAAAAATAGGTGGGAGGACAAATGGTCAGGATGGTACAAAATCTGCAGAGGGATAGAGACAGGTTAAGCAAATAGGAAAACATATGGCAAATGGAATGTGAGGTTATGCACTTTGGCAGGAAGAATAGAGGAGCTGAATATCATTTAAATGGAAAAAGATTACAGAAAGCTATGTTATAGAGGGATTTGGGAGTCATGTTCATGAATCACAAAAAGCCAGGGATGTTTTGCTAAAGGTATCCAGAGAAATCTCAGAGAGAGAGTGTAGCAGCCGGGAGAGATTTCCTGCCTTCCAACACTGCTGAGAGCCCAGCAATAACTGGTGAAAGGTATCAGACCACAGCTGGGAGACAGTTAGGGCAGCACGGTGGCTCAGTGGTTGGCAATGTGCCTCACAGCGCCAGGGAACTGGGTTCCATTCCAGTCTTGGGTGGAATTTGCATATTCTCCCTGTGTCTGTGTGGGTTTCCTCCCAGAATCCAAAGATATACAGGTTAGGTGAATTGGCCATACTAACTTACCCACAGTGTTCAGAGATGTGTCAGTTTGGGGCATGAGTCAGGGTTAAATATAGGGGAATGGGTCTGGGTGGGATAGTCTTTGGAGGGTTGGTGTGGACTTTTTGGACCGAAGGGCCTGTTTCTACACAGTTGGGATTCTAATTCTAGTTTTGGGGACTCTTGCCTAAGGAAAGATATACTGGCATTGGAAGCAATCCAGAGAAGGTCCTCTCGGCTGATACTGGGTATAGAGGGACTGTCTTATGAGGACAGATTGAGTTGATTGCGCCTTTTACTTTTGGAGTTTAGCAGAATAAGAGGATACCTTATTGAAACATTTAAGATTCTTAGGGATTTGACAGGGTAGATGTGGATAGGTTATTTTTCCTTGTGAGTGAATCTTGGACTTGAGAACATTTATCTCGGAATAAAGGGTCACACATTTAAGGCAGAAATGAAGAGGAATTTCATCTCTTAAGAGAGTTGTGAATCTCTGGAATTCTTTACTGCAGAGGGCTGTTGACATTTGGCCATTAAGTATATTCAAGGCTGAGATTTTCAATCAGTAAATAGTCAACATTTATAAGGAAACGGCTAAACAGTAGGGTTGAGGATTATCCGACCAGCCATTCGCTCATTGAATGGCAGAGCAGGTTGATGGGCTGACTGGCCTACTTCTGCTCCTATGTCTTTTGCTGTAATGTAGAATCACCTGCTGCCAGATTCACACATGACTGGGAATTGCAGTGATACATTAACATTTCCACAGCACCCACTCTAACGTTAGAGGGAAATGGCTTAGTTGTATTGTGCAGTGGAAAAGCTGATTAGATTAGATTCCCTACAGTGTGGAAAAAGGCCTTTCGGCTCAACCAGTCCACACCGACCCTCAAGAGCAACCCACCCAGACCCATTACACACCCCATGCTTACTCCCGACTAATGCATCTGACACTACGGGCAATGTAGCATGGCCAATTCACCTGACCTGTACATTTTTGGACTGTGGGAGGAAACCGGAGCACCCGGAGGAAACCCACGCAGACACGGGGAGAATGTGCAAACTCCACACAGACAGTCGCCTGAGGCGGGAATCGAACCTGGCTGAAAAGGTAGGGAAGACTGAGAAGGGAGAAAATGTTTATTTGACTGCTGACGTTTTGAAGGAAATTTTTCTAAGTGAGGAGCAATCTCGAGAATGGAATTAAAATAGGTCATGACTCTAATCCCTGGTGCAAGGGACTGGGGAATAAATTGGTGTTAAAAGGTGCTTGTTGGAACTTTGTTCTTGAGAAGATTGTTAAGGTAGGATGTGGTGATTCCCTAAAGGGGTTTGAAAGTATCAAAGAAATATTGTAGCACATTGACCCAGCTGTCCTTGAAGAGCTGAGGTAATGGGTGTGTGTGGTACTGCAGCGTATGAATAAACTGTAATAAAACAAAAGCAAAGTAGTGTAAATCCTGGAAATCTGAAATAAAAGTAGAAATGTACTGATAAAGTTAACATTTTGAGTCCAATATGACTTCTTCAGAACTAAAGGGGTTTGGAAAATTAGTTATTAGGTTATAAAGAAAATTGGATGTCAAGAAACAGGAGCAGTGTTAGAGCATGAGGCCCCTTCAACCTGCTGTGCTGTTTATGTAGAACATGATTGATCTTCAGCCTGAACTTCACTTTCCATTCCCCATATCCCTCATGCCTACAGGCAAAGATTCTCTCTCTCTCTCAAGCTTTAATATTTTCAAAAGTTGAGCATCCATAATCACCAGGGAAGAGAATTGAAAAGATTCACAACCTTTTGAATGAAGGAATTCATTTTCCTTTTGATTTATTCACTGGAGTGGGTGGTGCTGGCTTTGGTCAGCTTTAATTAGCTTGTTGAAGGTGGTGGTGAGCTACTACCTTGATCCATTGCAGTGTTATTAGGGAGGCAGTTCCAGAATTTTGATCCAACAACAGTGAAAGAACGGTGTTATGGTTTCAGGTCAGAATGACAGGTGACTTGGAGAATTTCTCCTTTGAAGAATGAGTAATTACTAGACGGTTGTCTAGTAATCGAGGTTTTTAGTAATTTGTTGGATATTGCTTCCAAATATTGTGATAAAATAATTTTAAAACTTAAGGTTTGGGATAAGGCTGGGATTTATTGCTTATTCTTAAGTGGTGATGGGCTGCCTTCTCGAACAGCTGCAGTCTCTGTGATGAAGATGCTCCCATGTTGCTGATTGATGTGAAGCTAAAAGGGTACTGCATAACTTATTGCATGATGTTTGATTTTATAAGCTTAGTGTATTTTGCCAGAAAATCCCAATTAAATTGTGTGAGGCAATGGAAGAAAATGGAAGTTGCCACTGCTCATTAATACAAGAGAATCTGATTGGAGTGTTAAGATTAGGAGTAATGAGACTGGGGTAATGAGACAACTATAACAATAAGGCTACCTCATTACATTAGTATTGCTGCTAGTGAGATTACTCCTGAATGTACTTTATTAAGTGTTGAATAAATCAATATTATTACTTAGTAAGAAGAATTTTTTATTGTCTGATGTTTACATTTGCATTTGCTAAATTCAAAATGCAATTAATGAAGTTAACTTCTAATTTGCACAATGTTAAAACAACACTATTTGGAGAGGAAATTATGTCAATAATTTTAATTACGTTGCCTATTAAAATAAAATGTGTTTCAAATTTTGACAGAAATCAGCAATTTAACAGCTAATGATCAAAGCTGAATGCACTGGAATTTGATATTTTGAAGGACTAGAACTCATTCAGTTTATTCAGTCTCTGTACATGATAGTTGATCCCATCATCACAATTTTATTTCCCCAATGTACCCAATCTTCCGACAGATTTTTAACTGGAAAGGGAATCAAGGGTCATGGGGAAAAGGCAGGAAAGTGGAGTTGAGGACTATCATATCAGGCGATATCTCACTGAATGGTGGAGGGGACTCGATGGGCGGAATGGTCTACATGCTCCGAGGTTGACGTTTCATTTTGTATAATGTATTGAAAAATAAAGGCTTCATTTATTTCCCTCTTCAGCTATAGTTTTATTGTATCAGAATAGCTACCCACTGTCTGGCCAGGACCATTTACTTTCATCACTGTATCGAATAAAACATAATGAAGCCGCCTGGCAGTAATTAGAGACAAAAAAACCCTGCAGATGCTGGAATCCAAAGTAGACAAACAGGAGGCTGGAAGAACACAGCAAGGCAGGCAGCATCAGGAGGTGGAGCCAAAAAGTGTGTTGCTGGAAAAGCACAACAGGTCAGGCAACATCTGAGGAACACGAGAGTTGATGTTTTGGGCATAAGCCCTTTATCAGGAGCTGGAGAAGTCAATGTTTCAGGTATAATCCTTCTTCAGGACTGGGGGTGGGTGTAGGGGGAGTTATGGATAAAGAGTAGGAGGATGTGGTGAGGTAGTGTTAGGTGAACACAGGTGGTGGGATCTTCTTGTCGATGGGAGGGACGAATCTGGTTGGTAGCGCGAAGGAAGGATTGGTAGGAGAATGGAAGGGAGGAGGCAGGGTTGGAAAGAGAGTTGTGGGATAAATGGAAAGATTATTTGAAATTGGAGAACTCAATGTTGTAGGCTCAATGCCTGTAGGCTGCCCAGGCAGAAGATGAGGTGTTTGCAGTCTGATTCATTGTGGCAATGGAGGAGGCCAAGGGTGGACATGTCAGAGAGGGAGTGGTTGGGGAATTAAAATGGGTGGTGCCTGGGAGGTCTGATCGGCCCCTAAGGGCCCGGCTGAGATGCCTGGTGAAATAGTCCCTTAGTTTATGTTTGGTCTCCCTGATGTTCCCAGGAAAACCTGATGCAGTAAACTAGGATGGAAGAGAGGCAGGTGAATCTCTGTCTCACCTGAAAGGTTCTGTTTGGGGCCCTGGATGGAGGTGAGGTAGGTGGTGTACCAGCAGGTTTTGCATCTTTTCAGGTTGGAGGGGAAGGTACCTGGGGTTGCGGAGGGGTTGGTGGAGAGAGTGGCGCAAACCTCTAAGGATGATGCGTTGGATACAGAGAATGGTGGGGTGGAAAATAAGGACAAGAGGCCTCCTGTCTTTATTAAGTTTGGAGGGACGGGTGGTTTAGAGCAGTGGAGCGGTGAATGGAGGAGGTGTGATATAGTGCTGCCTGGATGATGTTGGGGAGGGAAAGCACATTGTTCAAAATAGGTGGACATCTGTGTGGCTTGGGTGTGGAATGTCTCTTTGCCAGAGCAGATGTGACAGAGCTGGAGGAATTGGGAAAACAAGATGGAGATCTTGCAGGATACAGGGTGGGAGGAGATGTAGTCCTGAATGTGTGATGGGTATGATCTGGTTGAGAGTCTGTGGGTTGATAGTAAATGTCAGTCTGTAAACTTTTGTCAGAGATGGAAACAGAGAGGTCAGGAAAGTAGAGGGAGGTGTTTGAGATAGACCAAGTGAATTTAAGTTCTGGATCAGTGGTGCTGGAAGAGCACAGCAATTCAGGCAGCATCCGAGGACAGGCAAAATCGACGTTTCGGGCAAAAGCCCTTCATAAGGGCAGGGTGGAAGTTTGTGGGTGAAGCCGATGAACTGCCTCCGTTCAGCCTGGGTGCAGGGTGTAGCACCGACGCAGTCGTTGATGTATGGTGTTGGGGCAGGTACCTGTGGACAAAGAGGCAGGTGTAGCTAGCCTGGCAGTAATTAGCAGATTTAGATCACACTGGATCTAAACTGGTACCTGCACCATGTCACTTTACTTGTAAACTCTGCAGTACAGATTTTATCCCAGGCATTGCAACCAAGAAACTAAACAAACACTAACCAAGAGCCTTAAAAAGGTTATGGAGTCTGAAAGAAGCAGTTATTGGCACCAGAAGCTGAGAACAAAACGACAGAGTGGATCTCGCAGTGCAGTGCTGGTGAGAGGCAATAATATGGGAAAAACTCTGCTTCAAAAGTAGCTTAGTGCTACACTCGCTCTTGAATTGTGGACTTTCTCGATAGCTTGTAATCAACCTGTTTAGAGTTGTTATTAGATAGCTGATGGGACCTTAACCTAGGCCCCTTGGCTGTAGGTAGGGACACTACCACTGCACTACAAGAGCCCTCCTCATGGACTTTTCAAATTTACCTCAGATCCAGGATGTTAAAATCTGAAAGTGCTTAACTGAAAGAATTGATGAAGTCAGTTTTAGAATGGTTTAAGACTGATATGAGCTAAAGTTATTTAAATAAACGTGTTTCTTAGGTGTTTGTAAGTTCCTTATTTTAATTAAATGCAAAATCCAATTTTTAAAACAGTGCATGACTAAGAACTGCTGATTGATTGATTTAATCAGAACAATTACACGATGTTCAAACATGTACTTACTGGATGGAAATGCACCTCCGTGTTAAACATGAATAATTATATTTAAATTTCCTGAGATAGCAGGAAATTCTAAGGAAATATCTAGTGGTGAGTCCTGTAACAAAGAGATGAAAGCTGTAAACATTTACATAAAATAAAGCCGTTCAAAGCTTCACAGAGCAATCTGTTGACCTGGTTGTGTTTGAATTTGGGTGAGCTATAAATAAAGATCAAATAAAGGCAACACTTCATATTTGAATATCTATTTGGGTTATGATGTGGAGGTGCCAGTGTTGGACTGGGGTGGACAATACTGAAAAATGTGTTGCTGGAAAAGCGCAGCAGGTCAGGTAGCATCCAAGGAGCAGGAGAATTGATGTTTCGGGCATAAGCCCTTCTTCAGGCTAAGATAAAAGGTAGGGAGGAGGGACTTGGGGGAGGGGCGTTGGGAATACGATAGATGGAAGGAGGTTAAGGTGAGGTTGATAGGCCAGAGTGGGGG
>NC_057732.1:53678116-53690571 GCF_004010195.1 Chiloscyllium plagiosum
GGAAGGTGCCGGGAGTGGAGGTTGGGTTGGTGGGGGGTGTGGACCTGACGAGGGAGTCGCGGAGGGAGTGGTCTTTCCGGAACGCTGATAGGGGAGGGGAGGGAAATATATCTTTGGTGGTGGGATCTGCTTGGAGGTGCCGGAAATGACGAAGGATGATACGATGTATATGGAGGTTGGTGGGGTGGTAGGTGAGGACCAGTGGGGTTCTGTCCTGGTGGCGATTCCTTCGCTTCTGCCGCATCTGCTCCCAGAAGGACCAATTCCAATACCGAACAATCCAGATGGTCTACTTCTTCAAAGACCGCAATTTCCCCTCAGACGTGATTGACGATGCTCTCCACCGCATCTCCTCCACTTCCCGCTCCTCCGCCCTTGAACCCCACCCCTCCAATCGCCACCAGGACAGAACCCCGAAACGTCGATTCTCCTGCTCCTTGGATGCTGCCTGACCTGCTGCGCTTTTCCAGCAACACATTTTTCAGCTCTGACCTCCAGCATCTGCAGTCCTCACTTTCTCCTGGGGTGGGCAATGTCAGAAATCACACAACACCAGGTTATAGTCCAAAGAATTATTTGAAATTGCAAGTTTTCGGAGCGCTGCTCCTTCATTACCTGATGAAGGTTGTGATTTCAAATAAATCTGTTGGACAATAACCTGGTGTCATGTGATGTCTGATCTTGCTTGGGTAATGTTACAGGTTTTGCCATGTCATGTACTAAGACATGGAATTAACATGCTTTACATTGTTTCCAATTTGAAAACTGTATTAAAATATTCATAGTGTTTCTTGTGATTCTGGTTGGCACTCTCACTAGAACAAAGGAAATATGCTTTATTCACATGAGGAAGATGCAAAAAGCATTGTGAATATTGATAGAACTGGATGTGTAGAATATATAGTTCTCCTTCGATAGCTCAGCTGGTAGAGCGTCGGGATTGTAGAGTTAACAGCGACGTCCTTAGGTCGCTGGTTCGATTCCGACTCGAAGGCGATTCATTATGGGTGGC
The DNA here is from genome assembly GCF_004010195.1 of Chiloscyllium plagiosum. Lineage (NCBI taxonomy): Eukaryota > Metazoa > Chordata > Chondrichthyes > Orectolobiformes > Hemiscylliidae > Chiloscyllium > Chiloscyllium plagiosum. Next base: position 53,679,129 of record NC_057732.1, read on the forward strand.
ACAGTGGTTAGCACTGCTGCCTCACAGCGTCAGGGACCTGGGTTCAATTCCCGCCTCAGGTGACTGACTGTGTGGAGTTTGCACATTCTCCCCGTGTCTGCGTGGGTTTCCTCTGGGTGCTCCGGTTTCCTCCCTCAGTCCAAAAATGTGCAGGTTAGATAAATTGGCCAAGCTAAATTGCCCGTAGTGTTAGTGAAGGGGTAAATGTAAGGGAATGGGTCTGGGTGGTTTGCGCTTCGGCAGGTCGGTGTGGACTTGTTGGCCGAAGGGCCTGTTTCCACACTGTAAGTAATCTAAAAAAAATTACTCATTGGCTGGTTGTTAATGGACATATTTATATATGGATTCCAATAAATTGGTAAATATAGGGAAAAAAATTCTGCTTTCTTCATTTTGAGATTTGGTTGAAGGGTGTGGCACTGTGATCATTATGTTTCTGAACTGGTAGTTGAGAGTGTGCAGTTTCCATTATGATAGCTTGAGAATTTATTTTCAGTTGAAAACAAATAAATAAATCTGAGATAAAATACTGGTATTGATTAGGAAAGGAAGTGAAGGTATCAAATTATCATAAAAAGCTAACTGGATATCTGATCCCTTCACTGAAAGGACATCTGCTGAATTTCCCTAAATCTAGCTGATGAGTAACTGTATTCCCACAATGTTGTCATCTCCTAACCTGACTGCATTCCAAGGTTCCTGAGACTCTCAGTGTATCACCTGCTTCTCAGGAAAGTGGGATGGGTAAGAATTGTCAGCCTTGTCAGTGAGACATGACTGAAGAGCTTCAGGGCAGAGGAGATGATCTGGGGGTTGCAGTGAGAGATGGACTCACTGAGATCCTTGTAGAGAGAGGAGAACTTCTTCAAGGTAGGCATCTTTGGAAGTGACTTTGCAGTGAGGTTAAAATCAACTGGAAGAAAGTGAGGACTGCAGGTACTGGAGTTCAAAGTCGAGAGTGTGGTGCTGGAAAAGCGCAACAGGTCAGGCAGCATCTGAGGGAACAGGAGAGTCAACATTTCAGGCAAAAGCCCTTCATCAGGAATGATCTAGGGCTTATGCCCGAAAAGTCAAGCCCTAGATCATTCCTGATGAAGGGCTTTTGCCTGAAATGTTGACTCTCCTGCTCCTTGGATGCTGCCTGACCTGCTGTGCTTTTCCAGCACCACACTCTTAACTCTAATCTACAGCATCTGCAGTCCTCACTTTCGCCTTGTCAGTGACCACTGTCTTAAGAATGAATAAAAAGAGACTTTAAATATAATAAGAGTGAAGATAGATATTTAATCAGTAAGTGAATCAAATGCTAGGGGAATAAGGCAGGAATTTGCAGCGAATAATTATCAGATCAGTCATTAAAGGGCAGAGCACACCTGATGGGCTGAGTGGCCTACTCCTGTTCCTATTTCTTATGGTCTTAATTAAGTTGAATAGGTACTTCTTCCTTTAATATTTGTTCAATGTCAATCTTGGCTGAATATTCTCATCTCCAAATCAGAGGTTTGCCAATTCAAATATCACTCCAATTTAGCACCTAATTCAGGTAAGTGCTTCAGTGCACTACTCATGCAGCACTGTGGTGTTGAAGGAGCTGTCTTTTGGATGGGATGTTAAAATGAGAACTCAAGTACCTTTTGGAGTTACATTGCACCATTCACAGGAGAGCAGAGTATTCACATGGTATTTTGGTCAACATCCAATACTCAGACAATATATCAAACCAATAATCTCATTGTTGAACTTTGTTGCTGTTTTTGGGAGCTTGCTGTGCACAATTCGGCTGCTGCATTTCCACCACTGCAGCAGGGATTAACTTTAATTAGTTGCAAAGTACCTTGGGTCACCCTGAGGTCATGAATGAGGTCATGTATAAATTAAGTTGTGAAGAAGAGAAATGTTGGACTCTCAATGTAAACTCCGCTTTCTCTCCACAGATGCTGCCAGATCTCCTGAGTTTCTCCAGCACTTTCTGTTTTTATTAAATGAAAGTTTAGTGTTTCATTTTGAATCAGAAAATAAGTGTTGCATTTCTACCTTGTGTCAATTTGTTGTGGTAATTCAGCTATTTTTAAACAGGTTCTGATTTCCCCAGGGAGAGAAACTGGTCTAGCAGGTTATTGAATTGCCATTGTGGCAAATATTTCAAAGCACATATACAGGAATGTACAAATAGTCCACTTGTCAATCAAGTGCAAAAAACTGCTTAAAAAAATCTTGCTTGATATTTGATTAATAACTGATGGTTTGGATCAATTCAGGAGTCGATAGTTTGAGCTGATTCTTATTCTAAATTGCGATATGCTATTCTGTTTTATTTGTAGCCAGCCCTTTAGTCTGATATTGCACTATACTGATGTAAGTACTCCTCAATTTCTGTTCTGTACTGCTGAAGATTGAGCTTCCAGGTGATTTGTCTTAGTGTTATGATAATAACAGTAATCCTTTTCCACTAATTTGGTTGATTTCAGTTGAATTGTGAAACAAATGGAAACTTGGCAATGGATGTGCAGTTTTATTTGAATGGTGCAATGCAGTTTAGAAAAAGGTCAGGATTTCACTTTTCTCCAGTGGCTTATAACTTCAACTTTTGTTCCGACTGTATGACTGGACAGCATGCGTTTGTTTAGCTTTACGCCAAGCAGAGTGGTAGATGTTTGGAACTGTCTTCACAAATGGCAACTGATGCTAGATCAGTAGCTAAGTTTAATTCTCAGATTTTTTTAGTAAGCAAAGATATTAAGGGATATGGTTCAAAGGTAGTGATATGGAGTTTAGGCCAAGGATTAGCAATAGTCCCATTGAACAGGCTCAAGGGGCTGATTAGCCTACTCCTGTTCCTAGTTTGTAAGAATACTCTTAAAGAGAAGTAGCAGAAAATAATAAGATTAAAGGGATGGATTGGGGGTAGGGATAGTATTTCCATTGGAACACTGCAGGTAAATAAATCATTGCAGCTTTCATGTTCATTAGTGACATTTACCTGTGATTATTAACCTCCACCAAAAATCATTGTCAGCTTATTGTGTAAAATAAAACTGAGAATGCTGGAGAGTCAAAGGGGAACTCCGTCACAATTGAACTCTCCAGTTGCTGCCTGACTTGCTGAATTCTTGCACCAATTTCCTTAGATTAGATTAGATTCCCGACAGTGTGGAAACAGGCCCTTCAGCCCAACCAGTCCACACGACCCTCCAAAGAGTAACCCAGACTATGACTTGATTTGATTTCCAGCATCTACAGTATTTTGTTTCTGTTCAGTCTATTGGGAGCAGAAGTAGGCCATTCAACCCATCGAGTTTCTGTCTGATTCAATGAGATCATGCATTTGATTAGATTAGATTACTTACAGTGTGGAAACAGGCCCTTCGGCCCAACAAGTCCACACCGACCCGCCGAAGCGCAACCCACCCATACCCCTACATTTACCCCTTATTACCTAACACTAAGGGCAATTTAGCATGGCCAATTTATCTAACCTGCACATCTTTGGACTGTGGGAGGAAACCGGAGCACCCGGAGGAAACCCACGCAGACACGGGGAGAACGTGCAAACTCCACACAGTCAGTCGCCTGAGTCGGGAATTGAACCCGGGTCTCTGGCGCTGTGAGGCAGCAGTGCTAACCACTGTGCCACCATGCCGCCCACGAAGGTTATTAGATCATGACTGATCTAATAACCTTCGACTCCACTTTGCTGCCTTTTCCCCATGACCTGATTAAAAATCTGTCTATCTCAGTCTTGAACATACTTAATAATCCACTCTCAATAGCTCTGTGTGGGTAAGAATTCCACAGATTCACATCCCTCAGCGGAGAATGGGAAGGTATTTAATTGGGGGAGAGGACATTATACTGCTATTAGACAGGAGCTGTGGGGTATAAATTGGGAACAATTGTTCAATGGGAAATGCATACCTGAAATGTGGAGGCTGTTTAAGGAGCATTTGTTGTGAGTGTTGGATAACTTTGTCACACTGAAACAGGCAAGGAATGGTAAAGAGAAGTAGCCTTGGGTGACAAGAGAAGAGGAGCTTCTCATCAAGAGGAAGAAGGAAGTTTACTTAAGGTTGAGGAAACAAGGATCCGGCACAGCTTTAGAGGATTACAGGGTAGCTAGGAAAGAACTCAAAAATGGACTGAGGAGAGCTAGGAGGGAGCACAAAAAAGCCTTGGTAGGTAGGATTAGGGAAAACCCAAAGGTGTTCTCGTGAGGAATAAGAGAATCTGAATATAGGTTTGCTTGCTGAGCTGGAAGGTTCGTTTTCAGACGTTTTGCCACCATACTAGGAATAAGAGAATGATCAGAGAGAGGATAGGACCGATTGGGGAGGCCATAAATGAGTTTTTTGCTTCAGTATTCACTCAAGAGAGGGAACGTATTGATAGTGAGAACACTGTGGACCAAGTTAATAGTCTTGAACAGATTAAGAAAATGGATGCGCTGGAAATCCTGGGAAGCATCAAGATAGATAAGTCCCCAGGATCAGACCAGACATACTACGGGAAGTGAGGAATGAGATTGCTGCGCCTGTATGATGACATGGGAGTAGTACCAGATAATTGGAAGGAGGCGAATGTTGTTCCTCTGTTCAGGAAAGGGAATAGCGAAATCCCTGGGAATTACAGACCAGTCAGTCTTTCTTACGTCTGTAGTAAACAAGGTACTGGAAAGGATTCTGAGAGATAGAATTTATGACTATTTGGAAAAACATAGTTTGATTAAAGATAGCGTGACTTTGTGAGGGGCAGGTCATGCCTCACAAGCCTTATTAGGTTCCTTGAGGATGTGACGAGAAAGATGACGAAGATCAATATATGGATTTCAGTAAGGCACTTGATATGGTTCCCCAAGGTAGGCTTATTCAGAAAGTTAGGAGGTATGGGATACAGAGACATTTGGCTGTCTAGATACAGAATTGGCTGGTCGAAAGAAGACTGCGAATGGTAGTGGATGGAAAATATTCTGCCTGGAGGTCAGTGACTAGTGGTGTCCTGCGGGGATCTGCTCTTGGGCCTGTGCTCTTTGTAGTTTTTATAAGTGACTTGGGTGGGTTAGTATATTTGCCGATGACACAGAGGTCGGTGGTGTTGTAGACAGTGTTGAGGGCTGTTGCAGGCTACAACAAGACGTTGACAGGATGCAGAGCTGGGCTGAGAAGTGGCAGATGGAGTTTAACCTGCATAAACGCGAAGTGATTCATTTTGGAAGATCGAATTTGAATGCTAAATCCAAGACAGGATTCTTGGCTGTGTGGAGGAACAGTGGGACTTTGGGGTTCACATGCATAGATTCCCTCAAAGTTGCCACCCAAGTTGATAGAGTTGTTAAGAAGGCATACGGTGTGTTGGCTTTCACTAGCAGGAGGCTTGAGTGTAAGAGCTGCAAGGTTTTGCTGCAGCTCCATAAAACCCGGGTTAGACCACCCTTGGAATATTGTGTCCAGTTCTGGTTGCCTTATAATAGGAAGGATGTGGAAGCTTTAAAGAGGGTGCAGAGGAGATTTACCAGGATGCTGCCCGGATTGGAAGGGCATGTCTTATGAAGAGAGGTTGAGTGAACTAGGGCTTTTCATACTGGAGAGAAGAAGGAAGAGAGGTGACTTGATAGAGGTGGACAAGGTAATGAGAGGCATAGATAGAATAGATAGCCAGAGACCTTTCCCCAGGGCAGAAATGGCTGTCACAAGGGGTCATAATTTTAAGATGATTGGAGGAAGATATAGGGGAGATGTCAGAGGTAGGTTCTTTACACAGAGAGTGGTGGGTGTGTGGAATGCACTGCCAGTGGTGGTAGTAGAGTCAGAGACATTAGGGACATTTAAGCAACTGCTGGACCAGCACATGGATGGCAGTAAATTGAGTGGCGTGTAGGTTAGGTTGGTCTTAGATTAAGATGAATGCTCGGCACAATGTTGTGGGCCAAAGGGCCTGTACTGTGCTGGACTAAGTTCTAAAAAGGATATTTGAACTCATTATTCCGGGATTATGCTTCATCCTCTCTTTTTTTGTTATTCTTTATTCATTCACTGGACATGGGTATTGCTGGCCCGGCCAGTGTTTTTTACCCATCCTATATGGAAATAGGCATTAAACAGCCAATCACATTACTGCGTGGATCACTTGTAGCGCTAAACTAGATACAGATGTTTTTTTTCTGGACTGTCAACAACAGTTCCATAGACATCATTAGACTCTTAATTCCAGATATTTCGTTGAATTCAAATTCGACCTTCTGCCATGGCAGGATTTGAACCTGGGTATGCAGAACATTACCTGCTGCCTGGACTAATAGCCGAGCAATAATAGCACTAGGGCCATTGCTGCCTCTGTTTTAAAAATAGGATGATTGTAAACAGTGAACTCAATTCAATCAGTGGAGCTGTTAAAAGATTTATTCTTTCTCCCTGGGAAAAAAATGATTCTGCATAGAGAAAAGCTGAGCAAATTGTTTTGTCAAATGTGAACATCGCTGTCAAGTTGATGCAGGTATCTCCCTGAAACAACTTTTGATGAAGTTGAGCTCCATTTAAATATACAGAGCTTAAGCAAAGTCGTTAATGAATACCATTACTTAGCTAATGTCTGCTCATATTAATTTGGGTTGTTGCCCAGTGAATTAATAGCTATTACAAGACAGGCCCCTCAGGATATGACAGCTAAGCAAAAGATTTAAAACAAATATATGGGCTAGTACCAGTCATTTCTAGCCTTTTAAAAATTAAAGAGTGCTCTTGACTTGATAGTTTTAAAGCCTTTTTTCCCTGGTTACTTTAATGGTCGATGTCAATGCTGGAAATATGTTTACTTTTTCACAAGACAAAATGAAAGGTAAAGTTGCTGTGGTCCTACCCGACCATGGGACTACTCTCTCATCAGAAGGAGACAGGTGGTGGGTGTTTAACCTTGAGGGTCTCCATGCCTTAGGGAAGGGGAGAGGCTTAGAAGGAGAATTCCTCCTGGTAACTTCAGCTGTTGTGGGAATTGAACGCTGTACCTATTTAGTACTAATTAATCTGATCAAACACTGCATGGCACTGGTAAGATGCAAAGCAAAGTTCCCTATTTGTTGCCCTCGACCTCAGTGGTTTTATCATACTGACTGCTTTTGTGTTGTGCTGTGGGTTGAGTGTCAGTTTGATGCTGAATTTAAGAGCTAAGGATCTGACTCTTGAATGGAAAGTGTGAGTTCTGTATATGAAAGATGGTCAAGAGTTTGGAGTCAAATCTTGAAGATTTTGTTTGTTCATCTGTGCCCTAATCTAACTACGATTAATAAAATGTGTGGATTAAAATAGTTGAAGCTGAACATTAATGTTTAAAGGAGCAATTACAACAATTTTTTTATGTGTCGTGTCTTTAGCATCGATGAACGCCTACGGTGAAGATGTGTGACTCCATCAAAAATGGATTCCATAATAAAGAGGGATGACTGAAAGCTTGTTGAAGAGATGGTTCTTAAACAGAACGTAAAAGTGAATAGAAAGGCATAGGGCTTCAGGAAGGGGGTCCGAGAGTGTGGGGTCTTGACTCTTGAATAGCAATCAATGGGGAAGGGAAGGGAGGTGGTGAAGCATAAACGTCAGAGTCAGACAAACAGGTGAATGCAGAGAGATGGCGTGGGAGAGCTGGTAGCAGTTATTTGGCTGTGGAAAATTATGACCTATGTGGATGAGGATTTTAACTTCTGACAGATGAAGACTGGAAACCTCTTTACACCAATAAATACCAAAGTAAAGGGTAACGAGCATTGCATAGAATAGGATATGTGGAGCAGAGTAATTGTTTGAGATTGATGGCAGTCAGCATTGGAAGTTTTTATTTATTTTTTCAATTATGGATGTGGACGTCTATTGCTCACGCCTAGATTTTCTTCAGGAGGTGGTGGGGAGCTATCACCTAGAACTGCTGCAAACTATGTGATAGAGGCACAACCTTGGTGTTAGGAGAAAGTGTCACCAAGTTAAAATCCTGAAACTCAAAAGAAATGGTGATATATTTTCACATTAGATGGTGAGTGGCTTTGGAGGGCTAATGGGGTTTTCCTTGTGCTTCTAGATGAAAGTGGTCATAGATTTGGAAGGTGTTGTCTACGGAGTCTTGGTGAGTTGCTGTAGTGTGTCTTGTAGATAGTGCACATTGCTGCTACTGAGCGTCAGTGGTGGATGGAGTGGATGTTTGTGGATGTGGTGCCAATCAAGTGGACTGCTTTGTCCTGGATGGTGTCAAGCCTCTTTAGTGTTGTTGGAGCTGCACTCATCCAGGAGAAAATGAGGACTGCAGATGCTGAAAATCAGGGTCAAAATGTGTGGCGCTGGGAAAGCACGGTAGGTCAGGCAGCATCCAAGGAACAGGAGAGTCAACATTTCAGGTATAAGCCCTTCATCAGGAATGGGATTCAACAGTTCTCACTTCCTCTCTCTCGTGACTTGTGCCTTGTAGATGGTGGAAAGGTTTTGAGGAGTCAGGAAGTAAGTTATCACAGTGTTCCTAGCATCTGAGTTACTGTTTTAGCCAGTAGCATGATTATTATCCAGTCTTGCTGTGTGTGGAGATGGACTGCTTCACTTATTGAGGGATTGTGAATGGTGCTGAATATTGTGCAATTGTCAGTTTGAGAGGTGATTTTACCATGGATTCAACAGCAAACTGTGTGAGGTAGAAGCCGGAATGTGTGATAATCTGGAGGTGAAGTCAATCATTGTGGTGCAGTGCAGTATTTGGATATGAAGCTCAAACAAAGTTAAATAGATTTCAGGGATTGGCAACAGGTTACTGACATGGTGGCCTGAGTGAAGATGGCATTTTGATGTGTCAATATCAAAGCAATCCACTGAGTGAATGTTATTCCTCAAGTGGATGGCTGCTTGACGATTTCTTTATTTCCCCAGTATCCTGAAAGAAATTCTCAATGATTTAAGGTGATCATATGCCAGAAACTACATTTATGGTAAGTTCTGCCTTAAGATAATATCTCAAGTCTTAATTTGTTGAGTGAATAATGTTAGCAAATATGAACTTTATCCTTGATTCGTAGCCAAAGAGAGCCCTGTGTATAAATTTCCACACTGAGTGATTTTTAACTGAAGGAAACAGGTACACTTGTAATCTTGAAAGTGCCTCTTCTTTTAAACAAGCCTGCCAACTTTTCTTTCAGGAAGCTACAGATCATCATGTCTGATGGTCTAACTAATTTCTTTGTCCTTGTGCGTGGGAGAAACAATATTTAAGTGAGAATATAATTTACTTTTTTTAAAAAGCAAGTACTGTTAGCTTAATCAAGTATCATCCTGTCAGTTTTGCCTGGGCTCAGTCGGGTAAGGGTTGGGTTGCTGATATTTATGGAAGGGACAGAATGACTCTTGCTGACTCTTTAAAATTTGAAACATGTTGGCATTTTCCACCTTTTGAGGATGACTTGTTAAACTCTGATCAGTAGAATTTGTAATGTGTACTCTTCAGCACCTATTTTTCGATGACTTTCAAACTTCTGAACGATGTCTTGGGGAAGAAAATTATTTGTTTGGACTGCCTTTCAGATTCTTGCAAAGTTGTCGTCCCTTGTGCTGATTGTTGGTGGTTAGTGCCCTGTGTTGGATTCCTGTTTAACAGAATGAGAGCCAAATGGTTCTAGGAAGAGGGAGGGGCTGGGATAAAATGAAAACAAATCCTGTCAGTGACTCCTTATCACACAGTGTGCTCATATTTATTGGTGAAATGCTGTTATAAACAAAAGAGCCATGGGGCTATTAGCAGAATGGAAGACTGGTAAGAACCTATCATTGTTCTTCAGTGTGACAGTGCTTAAAGTTTTTAAAATATGAAAAATGCACAACTTATAACTTACTTTCTCTTTTTGTTTCTCCTCTGAGGGCTCTTGCTTACTGTATCCCAGATGCCATTGCTGCTTTGACCCCTCCTCTGAATATCTGACATTTACGTCAGGGGCTGGATGATTACATCCTGTGGATTATTTGATCAAATCTGGGACTATCACAGCCTGGCTTCCTTGTTCTGCTCTAATAACCACTGCACGCCATGGAGCTTTTTAATAATAGCAGGAAATGTTTATTTCCACCATCTTTAGCCTGGTGCCTTTCCCAAGAATATTTGGCTCAAGCATACAGTAGTTCAGCTTGTGGTATAAGTTTGCCAAAAAAATAATTGAAGCGAAATGCTGTTCTTCTCTTTTGGATGTCTGACTGAGTAAATCCTTCTATCCTTCAGTGGCATATTTTATAATGGAATACTCCCATAAAGTGCCTTGGTACTGATTGCTGTGTTAGGGGTGCTATTTAAACACAATTTATTGCAGTTAAAGCTATGTAATAATCTCGTGCTTGGCTGTGGGCTTTACAGAAAGAAAGTGAGAAAGTACTTAAGTGCACCTTAGTAAGATTACATATCCAGAGGTTATATTGCTGCAATCAACATTGGTATCAGATCCCATCAGGAATTTGGTCACTTGACCATGGAGAGCAAATCATTATTGTGAGTGAGGGCAGGAGATAGCCTACTGGTATTTCTTTGTAGCTTTATACGAAGTGAAAGAGGGAGTGTATGGTCCAAGAAAAGATAGAGCAGATACTTTCCTGATGATATGTAGTTAAGTACAATTGATATTATAGAGTCATAGAGATGTACAGCACAGAAACAGACCCTTCGGTCCAACCTGTCCATGCCGACCAGATATCACAACCCAATCTAATCCCATCTGCCAGCATCCGGCCAAAATCCCTCCAAACCCTTCCTATTCATATACCCATCCAAATGCCTCTTAAATGTTGCAATTGTACCAGCCTGCACCACTTCCTTATTCCATACACGTACCACCCTCTGCATGAAAAAGTTGCCACGTAGGTCTCTTTTATATCTTTCCCCTCTCACCCTAAACCTATGCCCCCTAGTTCTGGACTCCCCAACCCCATGGAAAAAACTGCCTATTTACCCTATAAGGTCACCCCTCAGTCTCCGACGCTCCAGGGAAAACAGCCTGTTGAGTCTCTCCCTATAGCTCAAATCCTCCAACCCTGGCAACATCCTTGTAAATCTTTTCTAAACCCTTTCAAGTTTCTCAACATCTTTTCCATGGGAAATATTCCAACAGTGGCTGAACCAATGTCCTGTACAGCCGCAACATGACCTCCCAACACCTGTACTCAATACTCTGACCAGTCACGGAAAACATACCAAACGCCTTCTTCACTATCCTATCTACCTATGACTCCACTTTCAAGGAGCTATGAACCTGCACTCCAAGGTCTCTTTGTTCAGCAACATTCCCTAGGACCTTACCATTAAGTGTATAAGTCCCGCTAAGATTTGCTTTCCCAAAATGCAGCACCTCGCATTTGTCTGAATTAAACTCCATCTGCCACTTGTCAGCCCATTGGCCCATCTGGTCAAGATCCTGTTGTAATCTGAGGTAACCGTCTTTGCTGTCCAC
>NC_057732.1:53692265-53692437 GCF_004010195.1 Chiloscyllium plagiosum
AGCTGAGATCTCCTTGCAAGTTTGTTTCTCAATTTCCCTCTGACTATTGGGGGGGTCTATAATACAATCCCAATAAGGTGATCATCCCTTTCTTATTTCTCAGTTCCACCCAAATAACTTCCCTGGATGTATTTCCGGGAATATCCTCCCTCAGCACAGCTGTAATGCTATC
>NC_057732.1:53692508-53727078 GCF_004010195.1 Chiloscyllium plagiosum
ATCAAAAATGCCACTCCCTCTCGTCTCTTGCCTCCCTTTCTATCCTTCCTGTAGCATTTGTATCCTGGAACATTAAGCTGCTAGTCCTGCTCATCCCTGAGCCATGATTCTGTAATTGCTATGATATCCCAGTCCCATGTTTCTAACCATGCCCTAAGTTCATCTGCCTTCCCTGTTAGGCCCCTTGCATTGAAATAAATGCAGTTTAATTTATTAGTCCTACCTTGTCCCTGCTTGCCCTGACTGTTTGACTGGCTTCTGTTCTCAACTGTACTAGTCTCAGGTTGATCTCTTTCCTCACTATCGCCCTCGGTCCCACTCTCCCACCTTACTAGTTTAAATCCTCCCAAGCAGCTCTAGCAAATTTCCATGCCAGTATATTAGTCCCCTTCCAATTTGGGTGCAATCTGCCCTTCTTGTTCCAATCATTTCTACCCCAAAAGAGATTCCAATGATCCAAAAATGTGAATCCTTCTCCCATACACCAGCTCCTCAGCCATGCATTCATCTGCTCTATCCTCCTATTCCTGCCCTCACTAGCTTGTAGCACTGGGAGTAATCCACATATTACTACTCTCGAGGACCTCCTTTTTAAATTTCTGCCTAACTCTCTGTAATCTCCCTTCAGAATCTCAACCTTTTCCCTCCCTATGTCGTTGGTTCCAATGTGGACAATGACCTCCTGCTGGCCCTTCTCCCCCGTGAGAACTTTCTGCACCCTGTCTGAGACATCCTTGATCCTGGCACCAGGGAATCAACGCACCATTCTGATTTTTCTCTGCTCGCCACAGAAATGTCTGTCAGTACCTTGGACTAGAGAATCCCCTAACACAAATGATCTCTGGAACCTGACGTACCCCTCATTGCATTACAGCCAGTCTCAATACGAGAAACTTGGCTGTTCGTGCTACGTTCCCCTGAGAATCCATCACCCCCTACTTTGTCCAAAACAGCATACCTGTTTGAAATGGGTATATCCACAGAAGACTCCTGCACGAGCTGCCTACCTCTCTTACCCTTCCTGAGTTAACCCATCTATGTGACCGTATGTGAGATTTTCCCCCCTTCCGAAAACTGCCATCCATCACATACTGTTGCAAATTCCTCATTGCTTCTATCTGTCTCTCCAACCGATCCATTTGATCTGATAAGATTCACAGCCAGTAGCATTTATGGCAGATATAATCCGCAGAAACCCTTAAACTCTCTTTAAACTCCCACATCTGACAAGAAGTACATATCACTGCAAAGGCCATTTTTGCTCCTTCACAATCTACAGACCCAGAAATTAACACTGTCTTATTCCTCTACAAACACTGCCCCAGGTTAAATTCATAGTTATGGCTTACATTTTAAGTTTAATCAAGAGATATATCTCCAAAAACATATAATCAAGAAATAACCCACTCTACTCACTAGTGCAGATTCTCTGTAGGCTACACTTAAAACAACAATTAACTTATCTGATTCTGTGCTGTGAACTTTACCCAACAGTTCCTCTGAGATCAGTTGTGAATGTCACTGTTAATTTTCCCAGATGCACTCCGATGTGCAGCGATACACGAATTCAAACAGCAAAGGCGGCAACTGTGCAGGTTTTCTCTCTCTCTTGCACTGTCCTCACCATGTGCTTCCTTTGTCTGCTCTTCTCCCTTTTAAAACTGTTATTGTTTTGACTTTTTTTTCTCCAAAGTTCCAAAACAATGTAACAGCATCTAAAACAGGAATTGCTGCTCCTGGGATTCAAGGAAATCACCTCCAACACCTAAAATACTTCAAAAAAGGAGCATCTGTTACAGCCAGAAAATGTTCCCGTCCTCCATCTTGGATATCAGTGAGACTTGGGGGATGAGGTGCATAGATCTTTAAAATGTCACAAACAGCTGGTACTGAAAAGAATCAAGAAAGCTAATAGAATGCTGGCCTTTATTTCTCAAGGAATGAAGTACGAGGATGTAGAGGTTATGATGCAGTTATACAAAACCTTGATTAGACCCACTTGGAGTACTGTAAAAGATGGTTTGGCCTTGGAGGGACTACAACAGTTACAAGAATGATACCTGGTCTTCAGCGGTTAAGTCATTAGGAGGGATTATATAAATTAGGCCTGTTTTCTCTGGAATTTCGAAGGTTAAGGAGTGATCTGATCAAAGTCTTCAAGATATTAACAGGAAAAGATGGTAGATAAAGATAAACTAGTTCCATTGGTTGGGGATTCTAGAACTAGGGGACATAGTCTCAGAATTAGGGCCTGTCGATTCAGGAGAGATGTTAGGAAGCACCTGCACATACAAAGGGTGGGAGAGGTTGGGAACTTTCTCCCACAAATGGCAGTGGATGCTGTATCAGTCGTTAATTTTAAGTCTGAGAGAGTAGTATGAAGGGATGTGGGCCAAAGGCAATTATATGGAGATAGGTCACAGATCAGTCGTTGATCTCGCTGAATGCTTCAAGGATTTGAATGGTCTACTCCTGTTCCTAAGTAATTCTCAGCCTTGGAAATGTATGGTTTTGAAGGAAGGTTGATAGTTCAACTGATAGAATTTAAATTTTCAAGATTACGACAGGGATGAAGGAGTTTATCCATACAATTTGTTCAACATGGTGAAAGAGATTCCATTACCATGGGAATAAAATTTACCAAGGTAGCAGCAAACAAAACCGGATACATTTTCATCATGATGACTACCTAATTCTCCTCTTGTAATATTGCCTTTCTTTGTCATATGTGTCTCATCCACCTATAAATATGACTGCCTTTCCTCTCCCCTTAATAAGAGTCAATAAAGTGTGGCACTGGAACAAAGAAACACAGCAGGTCAGGCAGCACCTGAGCAGCAAGAGAGTCAATGTTTTGGAAATAATCCTCAGGATGAAACGTTGACTCCTTTGCTGCTCAGATGCTGCCTGACCTGTTGTGCGTTTTCCAACACTACTCTGACTTCTCCAGCATCTGCAGTCCTCACCTTCTCCTACTCTCTCCTTAATAATAACACAAAGTAAGTACCCAGCAGGTCTGGCTGCCTCTGTGGAGACAGAAATAGAGTTATTGTTTTGAGTTAAGCATAACCTCTTTAGAACTGGGAGATCTGGGATAGAGTAGAGGGTGGGAGAGATGAAGTCACAAAGATGTCGTGGATAAGAAGGCAGAGGGAGTGGTAATGATTATAATAAGGAAACTAAGCACTAGACTGAAGTGAGTGTTAGTGACAGCATAACGAACAGCCTTTGTCCAAAAACAAAAGCATGAAGAAACTAAATTGAGATTTGCGCATGGCAAAACAAAACAATCAAAACGGACCACAGAGTTCATTGTTTGAAACGGTTGAACTCCGTGATGTGGCCTGAAGGCTGTGAAGTCCTGAATTACAAGATGAATAGCTGTTACTTGAGCTTGTGTTGAGCTTCAGTGGCAAATTATATTCGGCACACGATATAGATGTTAGCATGGGCTGGTAAATTAAAACCAAAGTTAGAGTGGTGCTGGAAAAATACAGCAGGTCAGGTAGCATCCAAGGAGCAGGAAGATCAATGTTTCGGGCAGGAACCCTTCATCAGGAAGGGCTCTTGCCCGAAACATCGACTCTCCTGCTCCTCGGATGCTGCCTGACCTGCTGTGCTTTTCCGGCACCACACTAAACTTGACTCTAATCTCCAGCATCTGCAGTCCTCACTTTCGCCTGGTACATTAAAGTGGCAAACGGTAGCAACCTCATTGAACTACCTGCTTCTAGATGTTCCTTCCAAAGTCTCTACCATGCAATCTTCCTCAAAATAATCTCCCAAAAACCCTCCTCTTTGCCCAGGCTTTGATCTTATTTCTAGATTCCCCCTTTCCCTGGTTTTACATATGGTGTATTTCAAATCCTAAAAAATCACTAGTACTCATCTAAAATTCTACACTGTGTAATTTTGTTTCTGGGAGAAGCTTCGCATCAACATAAATGGCAGGCAAAGGACAAATATAGTCGATGACAAAAGCACACCATTAATACCAGATTTTAAGAAAGTAAGTCATCTATTTATATGTCTTTTCTGGTTCAGAAGCCCAAAAGAGCTGTAAAGTTGATGAAAGTACTTTAGAAGTACAGTGGTTGTGCTTCTGCGTAGAAGTTTTGTAATTGAGCTGTGCACAGTAAGATCCCACAAACAGCAATGGGAAATGGAAGGTGACTGGACAGTCTATCATATCGATGATGTGGAGGAGCCAGTGTTGGACTGAGGTGGTCAAAGTTAAAAATCACACAACACCAGGTTATAGTCCAACAGGTTTATTTGGAAACACTATCTTTCGGAGCTCTGCTCCTTCACAATGTCATCGCATCAGTTGTATGACAGTTTTTGATTTTTTAACTATTAACTCTGTGTCTTATGATCCTGCCCACTAGCTACCTGATGAAGGAGCAGTGCTCCGAAAGCTTGTACTTCCAAATAAACCGGTTGGACTTTAACCCTGGTGTTGTGTGATTTTTAGCTTTATCACGTCGATGGTTGAGGAATAAGTGTTGTCTGTTTCCCAATAACGTTTTCCTTTCCTGTAGCGTGATTACATTTTCTAAAAACATTGAAGGGTTAATTCCATCTAACTCTTCATTGTGCAGAAATAGCACAACCCTGTGAACATCTACATCTGGCAGTTTGGAGATAATTATGTTTGAGATTTGGAAACTCCTATCCCCACACTTCACTTTTGGCAGCTGTTGTGCTGTCCCAGGTCATTTCCTTTCTTTAATGTGATAGACGTTCCTATTGTATTTTTTTATACAGAATGATTACCACTATGAGTACACAGAATGTGACAACACTGGGTCCCGGTGGAGAGTTGCCATTCCTAAATCTCCAGGGACGTGCACTGGATTGCCTGAGCCAATCAAAGGCAGAGAATGCTGTAAGTTACTGTTTAAAACTATTTGTTGGCGTAAAACCAAAGTATTTAAGCAACCTCGTCATGTCGAGCTCCCTATCAACTGTTGCTTTTTCTACAATCACATAGGCATTTAATACAAAAAATTGCATTTTATTTAAACCAAAGCAATTTTTATATTCTAGCTTATTATTTGTGAAGTGAAAGTTGACATAGTCCTAGAGGGCTGTAGAATGTTCTACTATCAGAGAGAGAGAAAGGGTGGAAGTGACAGCTGCTGGTGGGTTTTACATGAAGGTCACTGTGCTTCAGCTAAGGGCAAGGTTGATACATTTGGATAGATCCATGGATGAGGAAGGTTTAGAGGGATATGGGTCAAACACAGGCAAATGGGACTCGTTCAGTTTAGGATACCTGGTTGGCATGGATGAACTGGACCGAAGGGCCTGTTTCTGTGCTGTATGATCAATGATAAGTCAGGGCCATCATGGTGACCCCACCTGGCAAGGGAATTGAACCTTTACTATTGGCATCACTCTCCATTGCAACTCAACAATTCAGCCAACTGAGCCATCCCATTTCCAGGTTATTCTCAATAGAGGGCATGGTGGCATCATGGTGATGTTGCTGGATTAGTAAATCCAAGGCCTGTACTAATCACCAGGAGGCACACATGCAAGTCTCTCCAGACTTGGGAAATTTGAATTGAATTAATTGACTTTGGGATATTGAGTTTAAAATAAAGAACTGCAGATGCTGGTAATCTGAAATAAAATTAGAAATTTCAGGAGAAACTCAGCAGGCCTGGCAGGATCTGTGGAGAGAGAAAAACCGAGTTAATGTTTTGAATTCAGTGAGTTCTGATAAAGGTTCATTGGACTCGAAACATGAACTCTGTTTTTCTCTGTATAGATATTGCCAGACCTGCTGAATCTCTCCAGTGTTTCCTGTATTTGTTTGTGACATTGGAATGGTTTACTCCAACACGGAAGATCCTAGTATCTTACCCCAAAAAGTCATTCTTTTTTGAATGAAAACCAGAATCTAACCACAAATTCTGACAGTCAGGAAGCTGAATTGTGAACTTTGTCCAGTGACACTGCCAGACCTGCTGAGCATTTCCAGCATTTTCTGTTTTTGTTTCTGATTTCAAGTGTTTGCCGTATTTGGCACTTTTAAAATGAGGCAATTGAAGTTGATGTTACAAACTAACATTGCCAGTCTGTTGGGTTGGACAGTAACGTAGTGAAAGTGCAATGTTATGGGACAAACAAACCAAAAATGAGAGATTAAATGATAAGAAGTGACAAAATTTGGAAATGACATGTAATCAGTCTGTACTCATATAGTCATACAGCACAGAAACAGATCCTTCTGTCCAATTGGTCCGCAACAAACAGACATCCCAGTCTGACCTAGTCCCATTTGCTAGCACTTGGTCCATATCCCTCTAAACCCTTGCTATTCATGTACCCATCGTATTAAATGTTGCAAATGTACCCGTCTTCACCACTTCCTTTGGCAGTTCTGTATGAAAAAGTTACCCGTCAGGTTTTTTTTAATCTTTCCCCTCTCATCTTAAACCTATGCCTTTTAGTTTTGGACTCCCCAATTCTAGGAAAAACACCTCGTCTATTCACCCTATCCATGCCCTTTGTGACTTTATAAACCTCTATAAGGTCACCCCTCAACCTCTGATGCAGGAAAAAAAACCCAACCTGTTCAGCCTCTTCCTATTGCTCAAATCTTCCAGTCTAGTCAACATCCTTGTAAATCTTTTCTTCCCTCCCTCGAGTTTAACAACACCCCTCCTACAGCAGGGTGACCAGGATTGTACATGCTCCTTCCTTTGTTAGATGTTGATTGGATGTATTAGAACAGGAAGAAGACGCTGGCACTCAAATAATATTGCCAGTTAGTCTATTGGTCAAGAATATATTTTGTTATCATCTTTTAAATATTATTTTAGATATTAAAAATTCATTTTTAACATTTTTTTGGGAATAGAGAAGCAGCTGGATGCACCTGCGATCCAATAGTCAGAATATATCTTTTGTTAATCTGCTTCTGTCAGAACTGAATGAATGTTAGTGTCAGAATGATTAATTTGCAGATTAATAGATATTGGAATTGACATTGTTGTAGTTAAATCATCTACTGGAAAAGTAAGCACAGAAATAATTAACAATTGTTCAATGCTGATGCCAGACTTGCCAAATAGAATGTTCTAGAAGTCATCAATAGATTTGATAAGGTCTGTCAAAAGGGCAGAGTTAACATTACAAGTTGATGTAGATTTTTCTCTTACCATAAATAAAAATATGGAAATATATAAAATAAATGCAGGAGAAGGCTATTCAGCCATTTTAGCCTTCTGAACTTTCAATATGATCATGGCTGATCATTCAAGTTAATCCCCTGTTCCTGCTTTCTCCCCATACTTTTGATTTCTTCAGACCCAAGAGCTATATCTAACTTCTTTAAGGCAATCAATGTTTTCTGTGGCAGAAAATTCCACAGGCTCACCACTCTGAGTCAATCCTGCTATTCCATTAGTCTGGTAAACCTTTGCTGCACTCCCTCCAACACCAGAACATCCTTCCTCAGATAAGGAGATTCTAGCTGCACACTATACTCCAGATGTGGTCTCACGTGGCCCTGTATAACTGCAGCAAGACATCACTGCTCTTGGACTCAAATCCTCTCACTATGAAGACCAACAAATCACTTCCCTTCAATGATACCTGCAACACATGTGCACTTACTTTCCATGTAAGTAGGTTTCATTGCCCTACTCCCTTTCCCAATCTATTTCCATTTAGACAATAATCTTCCTTCCTGATTTTGCTACCAAATTGGATAACCACACATTTATACACATATTCCATGTGCCTTGCATTTTCCCATTCTCTCAATTTGTCTAAATCACACTGCAGCATCTCCACATCCTCCTCACAGTTTACCCCTCAACCAACTTTCTGTTGTCAGCAAACGTGGAAATACAAGTTCACTCATTTAAGCCATTAATAAATATCATTAATAGCTAGGGTCCGAGCACTCATTACTGCAGCCTCCCACTACTCACTGTCTGCCACTTGGAAAAAAACGTGTTTATTCCTTGTTTCCTGTCTGCTGATCATTTCTCTAATTATATCAGTACACTATCCCAACCCCCAATCCCATGTGCTTTAATTTTACACGCTAGTCTCATTTGTGGGTCTTCATCAAAAGCCTTCTGAAAGTCCAAGTAAACC
Organism: Chiloscyllium plagiosum; assembly: GCF_004010195.1. Lineage (NCBI taxonomy): Eukaryota > Metazoa > Chordata > Chondrichthyes > Orectolobiformes > Hemiscylliidae > Chiloscyllium > Chiloscyllium plagiosum. Next base: position 53,700,627 of record NC_057732.1, read on the forward strand.
ATATCCACGGGCTCACCCTTATCAACCCTACCAGTTACATTAAAAAAAGTATATTTCACAATGGGCTTAAGGGCCTTTTTCATGCTGTAAAATCTCTATGCAAAATGCATTAGTGGTCCTAGGAGTTAACCAGCTTTCAAACTTGGGGATTTGAACATTCTCACTGAACCAAAAAAAACAGACTGAAATCTGTGTGACTTGCAATCATGCCTTATGAGGAATGCTTGAGGACTCTAGGACTATACTCGATGGAGTTTAGAAGGATGAGGGAGGACCTAATTGAAACTTACAGAATACTGAATGGCCTGGTCAGAGTGGACATTGGGAAGATGTTTCCATTGGTAGGAGAGACTAGGACCCAAGGGCACAGCCTTAGAGTAAAGGGAAGGCTTTTTAGAACGGAGATAAGGAGAAACTTCTTTAGCCAGAGTGTGGCGATTTTATAGAATTCATTGCCGTAGAAGGTTGTAGAGGCCAGGTCATTGAGTATATTTAAGACGGAGATAGATAAGTTCTTGATTGCAAAGGGGATCAAAGGTTATGGGGCAAAAGTGGGAAAATGGGATTGAAAAATCTATTAGCCATGATTGAATGGTGGAGCAGACGTAATGGGTCGAAAAGCCTAATTTCTGCTCCTGTGTCTTATGATCTTATTCTTTTCCCTGTTTTCCAGCCTTTTCTTGTGGATCTGGGGAGTTTCTGGAACTACAAAACCAGAGCTGCAGTAAATGTGCAGCAGGGAGTTACTCACTGGGGAGTGGCATTCGATTTGACGATTGGGATACGATGCCAGTTGGATTCTCAACTGCAGCAGCCTTTTTTGATGAGTTTGGAAAGAGTATTACCAGTAGTGACAATTGCAAATTGTAAGTAACCCAGCAACAGATTATTGTTCCATTCTGTCTATGCTGAGAGTTTATATAAGCTACTCACAAATAGAAGAATTGGGGTCAAAAGCAGAAATTGCTGGAAAATCTAAACAGGTCTGGCAGCATCTGTGGACAGAAATCAGAGTTAATGTTTCTGGACAAGAAATCATTCCTTAGAACTGGATCTTTCTTTTTTTTATAAGAATCAGAATCCTTAGATAGCACCTTCCAAACCCATGACCCATCTAGAAGGACAAGGACAGCAGGTACTTGGGAACACCACCACCTGCAAGTTCCCTCCAAGCCATCCTGACTTGGGAATATACCACCATACCTTCACAGTCGTTGGGTCAAAATCCTGGAATTCCCTCCCTACCGGCATTGTGGGTCAACCCACAGCAGGTGGACTGCAACGATTCAAGAAGGCAGCTCACCCCCACCTTCTCAAGAGGCAACTAGGGATGGGCTTTCAATGCTGGCCAGTCAGTGGCACCCAAATCCAAAAAATGATTAAAAATAAGTTTGAAGTAGGCCATTCAGCCCTTAGGCATGCTGCGTCATTCTGTACGAGTGTGACTGATCTGATTACTCCATATTCCTGTCCACCCCGATGATGTTTCAACCCTAAGAATCTTTTCACCTCTGCCTTAAAATAATTAAAGACTTGCCTCCATTACCTTTACAGAAGAGAGTTCCAAAAACTCTCAACCTTCTATGAGGGAAAAAAAGTGTTCCCTGTCTCTGTCTAAAATGGGCAAACTCTCATTTTTAAACTGTGACCCTTACTTCCAGATTCTCACACAAATGGAAACATCATCTCCACATCCTCTGTGTCAAAACACCTTAGGATCTTATATTTCAATCAAATGGCCTCTTACTATTTGAAAGACCAGCAGATGCAAGCCCAGTCTGTCCAACATTTCCTCGTTAAACCATTTACCCACTCCCCAGGGCTTAGTCAAGTAAACCTTCACTGAGATTTGTTTTGCTTTGATAATCAGTTCTTCTGTATTGTCTGTTATTTCTTGATTAGAAACCAACATTTTTGCTGTAATTTGTGTAGAAACTAATGATTGTGCCTGCAGCCAATTTGCTCGTTATCAAAATGAATTTTTAAAGAAGCTTACTACCAAGTGTGTTTTCATGTGTAACTTTGGGAGCAGACAGGATTTGTTTCTATATGGTCTGAGTCAGCTACATTACTGTGGCTCTGGAGTCATGTACGGACAGTGCACTTTCTTCCATTCGCGAACTAGGTGAGTTTTTACCACAATTAGTACCTGTCACAGTCACCATCAGGACTGTCTGTTTGCATGTGTGTGTGTGTCACACATGCACCACGGTCTGTGTGTGTTTTGGGTTGTACATCAGGGTCCAGTGCTCCAGGAGGAAATTGCATTTGGATCAGGTATAAGGTCAGGAGAAGCATGTGAGTTCTGGATTAGCCCTACATTCCAACATTATTATGTGAATTTACATTCCAGCAGCTAATGTGGAGGAATTTGACATTACAGCTACACCACTACCTCCCTGCCTTCTTGCACAATCACTGTGTCATGAAATCCAGTTGATGGGTGTGGCCATATTACAATCAGATACAGAAAAGGAAATTCAAACTGAACACACACCATTTGAAAATGGTTAACGGGCAGCATTTAGAATATCTAGCACTTAAATCTGCAGAAAATATTCCAAAAACCATAGCTTCCAGTGTGCAAGCAAGGAACTAGAATATAATAAATTGTATTTTGAAATTGACATGCCTGAGGTTAGAATCCAGAACTTTGAATGATATTGCAACTTGCTCACCTAATAAGTGCATTTGCTGGTTTTATTGAATAATTGAAGTTTGCTATTACTGAGTTTGAGGAAACCAGCAGTCTGCTGGCAACTGTCCAGTATTTACAATTTGCCATTGGAAATAAGCTGAGGAGAAAGTACACAGCCCCTCCCTAAAGAAAATGCCTTTCATTAAAGAAAAATGCATACTCACCTTGTTATCATCTCAGTGAAACTTCTGAGAGAAAGCGAGACCTGACTTTTATATCTTGCATCATTTGGAGTAATTTTGCTTGCAATTAACTATTTCTTTTACAGATCCTCTTGGGTTCCCCGAGGACGTTATATTGCTTCAAACAGGGATGATTGCACAGTTTCCCTCATCTACTCCGTACACCTGAAGAAATCAGGAAGTGTTACATTTGATTATCAATATCTGGATAACTCTATCTTCTTTGAATTTTTTGTAAGTGCAGTTTAGTTAAATATTTCTCTTGAGTTAATAAAAGACGTAAATTACCACAGGGCCAACATTCTGTGAGACAAAGAGAGAAGTTGAATTTAAGTAGTGCCATTGTTGTGCGCAGAATATTCCTACAGACATCACTACTAGTGGATTATTTTGAAATATAGTTTTCTGAAAAAAAAACCAAAAGCAGGTCATTCATCCATGTCAAGATCACACAAATGGGAATGAGGTTGATGACAGTTGATCTGTTTTGTTAATAATAAATGATGGACCGGACAGGGAGAACTGCAACGTCATGGTTTATGCTAATCTGAATTGATTTAGTCATCACATTCTATGTCTCATCTGAAAGTTGGCACCTTTAACAATATACTGAAGTATCACAGTGGCTCAGTGGTTAGCACTGCTGACTCACAGTGCCAGGGACCTGGGTTCCATTCCAGCCTCGGGTGACTGGCTATGTGGAGTTTGCATGTTTTCCCTGTGTCTGTGTGGGATTCCTCCACAGTCCAAAGGTATGTAGGTTCAATGGATTAGCCATGGGAAATGCAGGGATATGGTGGGATGCTGTTTGGAGGGTTGATGGGGATTTGATGGGCTGAATGGCCTGCTTCCACACTGTAGGGATTCTATGTTCTATTATCTGGAATAGGGCTTGAAACTGCTGTGTCTCTGAAGACTCTCACTGAGTTAAGCTGAATCTAGTACGATGTAATTGCCATAATTTCTATGTTCAGCTATTGTAAAGAGATGTTTTTTGTAGAATGACCATTTCAGTTTTTAAAAATTGTTTGTATTAAGTTGTTAACATTTCTATGTTAGGTTGCTATGCAATGAGGTGTCAAAAAGTGTGGCACAGGTCAGGCAGCATCCGAGAAGCAGGAGAGTCAACATTTTGAGCATAAGCTCTTCAGAAATTCCTGATGAGGAGCTTATGCCCAAAACGTTGACTGTCCTGCTCCTTGGATGCTGCCTGACCTGCTGTGCTTTTCCAGCGTCCCACTTTTTGACTCTGATCTCCAGCCATCTACAGTCCTCACTTTCTCCCTGCTATGCCATGAGGAGCCAAGTGATATCTTTATTGCTTTAGTGATGTAAGTAGAGAAGGAAGAGTAAAGGCAGTGGAGTATCGATTTGTATTTTGTAGCTTCTTCAGGACCGTAACTTTCAAAAGTGGACAAGCTGACGTAGTTACACAGCACCTACACAGTAATGAGAAAAATGCACAAGAAGGTATCACTGGGAAAAGATTTGGCCAATCCGTGGTAATCCTGATCTTTCTAGAACTGGAGTTATTTTGTTGTGGGGAGGTGAGATTGGTGCTGGTGGGGAAGATGCTGGTTACTGTGGGGGGTAATGTCACCTTCAGTCAGAATGACTAGACTTTTAACATGACAGCAAGGTACCACCTGGTAGTATACTTCCACCTAGATTAAGACGTGCAGTAACTTGATCTGAATCCACTTGATGGATAAATGAAAGATTAGACCAGAAGTGTCATGTTAGAAAGAGAAGGTAGGTGTTTTAGAATGATATAAACTCATTATCCCCTCGTCGTTTTTGCCCAAAAATGGGTGAACACCTTCAGCATTCACTGAAGGTGTTGGCTTATTCTTTGGCACCTGTAACTTAGTCAAGTGATGGCTCTTGGTGTATGACTGTCCTTTACTAATGTTGGTGAATATGCACTTCTGGAGTGCAATATGAACAGGAAGTGTAGCTAAGTTCTTTAAATTGAAATACATCAGAAATGAAGGGAGGAATGAAATGAGCTGAACAGATTTACGGTTCATGGACCTCTCCTCAGACATACCTTGTGTGGTCATAACAAAACAAAACTCTATGTAAGCAATAACCAAATCATTGTGAGGACCCAAATGTTATTTTGTTTATAAGTTGATGAAGCTATCTTAATATTATCTGAAAATTTTTTTTTTGCTTCAAGTAATGAAAAGAAATATGCAATTGTTTTTTCATGATTTTTTATTCCAAATCCGTTATTTCCAGGTACAAAATGATCGGTGTCAGGATACAGAAATGGCAGAACAAAAATGGATGCCCAAAACAGAAAGGGATGAATGGAAAAATTATTCAGTAAGTGGGATATAGCACCTGACTGTTCAAAATACATGACTGCAAGAGGAAAGCTTCGACAATGATCCGGAATGGCATGGTAAAAGAAAGGTTGCTGTGAATAAAGCTGAACTCCATTCTGTTTGGAATAGAAGATGCTACCTGATCCTTTTCAGAGCTTGGAAATTAAAACGCATTATTTAGTACAGAAAGTTCAGTGTAAAATGGGAATATATTTCAGTGAGTAGAAAAACAGTTGTGGAGTGAAAAACATTGAAATTACTTCTAAGCAAAGTAAAAACTCAAAATACTGAAATAGTTAAGAGACATACTTGGACTGATAAGTTTAAAGATATTTATAAAGCAATTGGAGGATTTGAGCTATAGGGAGAGGTTGAATAGGCTGGGGCTGTTTTCCCTGGAGCGTCGGAGGCTGAGGGGTGACCTTATAGAGGTTTATAAAATCATAAGGGGAATGGATAGGATAAATAGACAAAATATTTTCCTTGGAGTGGGAGAGTCCAGAACTAGAGGGCATAGGTTTAGGGTGAGAGGGGAAAGATATGAAAGAGACCTAAGGGGCAACTTTTTCACGCAGATGATGATGCGTGTATGGAATGAGCTGTCAGAGGAAGTGGTGGAGGCTGGTACAATTGCAACATTTAAAAGGCATCTGGATGGGTATATGAATAGGAAGAGTTTGGAGGGATAAGTGCTGGCAGGTGGGACTAGATTGAGTTGGGATATCTGGTCAGTATTGACAAGTTGGACAGAACAGTCTACTTCTGTGCTGTACATTTCTATGAGATGAAGGGTCATTTTCTGTGTAATGTCTTCTCCTGCTATGTGCAGACTTGATCCCTCTAAATGTGAAATTATTTGTATCTACTCAGACAAATTAACCAACTTTATAGATCTTCAGGAAATGTTTCTAAATAAACAAGGATGAACTTCTTTGGGTTTCTCCCTGTTCTGAATTTACCTGGGATAGCAGATACCACTTCTCAATCATGATGGGTTCACTAACATTCAAAATGGCAGTTGATCATTTTGGAGATAATATGTGCATTCATATCATATCTTTAATCTAGAAACCAAACTCACAAAGCTGTAAGGATGAATGGCTAGTGACTGAAAAAGTAATCAAAAACTTCCTAAAAGAGGTGGAATTTAAGGAGATTGATGCAAGCGCAGAAAGAGAGAGGAGTTTACAGAGAACATGGGGCCAGGCGTATGGCAGAATGAAGGGAAACAGAGAGTTGATAGAAGAGGGAAGAACTACAATTGGAATAGTGAGTTTGTAGAGGTTAGGGATGAAGACAAGCAAGTCCATCAGTGACTGACTGGTTGATTTCAGATGGATTGGGAGCCAGTATAGTTAAAAACAATGACTGCAGATGCTGGAAACCAGATTCTGGATTAGTGGTGCTGGAAGAGCACAGCAGTTCAGGCAGCATCCAAGGAGCTTCGAAATCGACATTTCGGGCAAAAGCCCTTCTTTTGCCCGAAACGTCGATTTCGAAGCTCCTTGGATGCTGCCTGAGCTGCTGTGCTCTTCCAGCAGCACTAATCCAGAAGCCAGTATAGGTAAGTGACTTCAGGACTGATTAGTTTTAGTGATATTTGTCTCAGCTAAGTTTAGATAGTGTACATCATGATTATAAGCTGAGTTCTGATCATGATTATAAGCTGAGTTCTGATCATGATTATAAGCTGAGTTCTGATTGAAAGTCTTAAATTGTCATTGGAAGGTTAAGTGCCGTTATGCTACTGGAATTGGAAAAGTCATCCTGTCTTGTAACTGATGAACAGTTGGTCTCATTATTACCTATTTTACCTGCAACTTTCGAGTTAATCCTATTGATGTTTAAACTTAATTGGTACCTTTGCTAAAAGTAGAACTGGGTATTTAAAATCTTTTTGTTGTGCTTCAAACATTCTGCGGCTTAGAAACCTATCCTTGAAGAAAGTAAATTATGATAACGAAAAGGTACACTAATTCCTTGAATAATTGTTTGTATAGATGGATTTGAATACTGGGACAAATGTCCTATACTGGAGGACCACAGGAATTATGTTGGGTACGAAAATAACCAATCCAGTTCTCTTGAAAAACATCCATATTGAAGGTAAGTTTTGCGAGAATCCTTGACTGAAGGTTTTTTTGTATATAACAAGCTGAGTTATTCTATTTTTAAAGCATTGTTCAGATTAGTATTTTGTTCACCAATGTGTATTGGCAATCATTGCACAATTTATAGATTTAAACAAACTGAATTTAGTGCAAGTTTTGTTCCATTTTTGGTTATTTTGAACTGTTTAACGTTATTTTTAAGCATTTTCTCAATTTCCATCCTTGTGTTTTGCCTTATGACAATCCCAGCTCAGGAAGCATTGGTAAGAAAATCTTTCTTATGGGTCTTAGTTTCAATTTGCCTGTAAGTAATAACTCCACATTCTTTCTCCTTTCATAATCAATAAAGCTTTTTCTTCCGTTTCTGGGTGTGGGAGCAAAGTGTTTAGGTTATGTAACAGGTAGTCCAGGGGCATGAGTTCAAATCCAAGCAAAGCAGCTGAGGAATGTAAATTGAATGAGTTTAATGTATCTAGAAGTAAATGCTAGTACTGAGAATGGTAACCAATCTATGGCCAGATTGTTATAAAAATCCATCTGATTTACTAACATCCTTTAGGGAAGGAAATCTATTATCCTCACCCAGTCTAGCAAGGTATGACTGACTTCAGACTCAGAGCAATGTGGTTAATTCTTAATTGCCCTCTTAATTGACCCCGCACACCACTTGTATTACTCAAGAAAGTGGCTTGTCACTCCCTGCTGATGGAAAATTAACGTTGGCCAATAATTGCGGGCCAGCCTGCATTGCTCATGTATAGAGTCACACAGCACGCAAACCGACCTTTCAGTCCAACTAGTCCATGCCAACTATAATCTGAAACTAAACTAGCCCCACTTGCTTGCTCCTGGTCCATATTCCTCCAAACCTTTCCTACTCATCTATCGATACAAATGCCTTTTTAAATGTTGTAATTGTACCCACATCCACCACTTGCTCTGGAAGTTCATTCCACCGATGAACCATTCACTGTGTTAAAAATAAGTTACCCCCAAGTCTTTTAAAAATCTTTCTCCTCTCACCTTAAACATACGTCCCCTAGTCTTGAAATCCCCCATCCTGGGGAAAAGACACCTGCCTGTCACCTTATCTATACTGCTTGTGATTTTATAAACCTCGATAAGGTCACTCCTCAACCTCCTACGCTCCAGTGAAAAACGTCCCAGTCTGATGTATAAATTTAAAAGAAATAAGATATGTTCCAAAATCCATCAATTAACCAATTAATTAGTTATTAATGTGAAGATTGTGTCATTCATATAGTGACAGTGACCAATCTGAAAATTGATTCAGCTCACGGTTTGACTGTTTATTGTTCTCAAATCCTCCGGTTTAGATTCAGAGCCTGCCTGAAACTTGCTCAGTGTTGTGGCTTAATGTTTATTTTAAGTACAGTTCAGAGGATTTATACTATGCAGCTTTGCTGACGAAGATTCTGTCGTGTTAGCTAGTGATTGACACACCATCCCCATTGATGAGAGAACTCAGCTGGTGCTCACCAACCGGATTATTAGGAGCTGGTTGATGAGTGAGAGTGAGCATCTCACCCTCTCATAGGCCTGGACACTCGTGACCTGCAGTGCCAGAAGCTGCAGGCCACTCAGAGGCCTTCAAATTCTGGATACTAAAGGCTGACTTAGTCCTTGTGGGGACCCAGTGATGAGGAAACAAGTTGTTTTCAATCTTATGGGGTGAGGAGAGGGGAATTGGAGGTATGGGGGAGGGATGGTTTTGGAGGCTACCCATTTGCTCCCTATCTGTACATAAAAATGCCCCTGTATTTGGACCATTGGAAGCTCCCCATTGAAACTGCTCAGGATTTCTCTGTTTCAATGAAGTCAGCTCTTCCTCTTTTACACACCAGTCCCAACCTGTCCACCCTTTCCTCCTGTCCATTCCAAGCATTACTTTAATAAGAGTTCTCTAAGCTGCATGCAACGTGTTTATATCTTTCCTTAAATAAAGTGACCAATATTGTTCACAGTTTTACAAAGGCAATTCAGCAAAACTTTGCTTAACTGGAGCATAGCCCCCTTCAGGGTGGCATGGTGGCTCACAGCGCCAGAGACCCCGGTTCAAATCCACCAGGTGACTGTCTGTGTGGAGTTTGCACATTCTCCCTGTGTCTGCGTGGGTTTCCTCCGGGTGCTCCAGTTTCCTCCACAGTCCAAAGATGTGCAGGTTAGGTCATGGGAGATACAGGGATAGGGTGGATCTGGATGGAATGCTGTGGATTTGGGTGGAATGGACTGCCTCTACACTGTAGGGATTCTCTGATTGTGCTAAATGATAAAATTCTTCTAGCTTTCTTACTTGTACCTGTATACTAACCTTTAGAGTTTCCTGCACATGGACACCCAGATCCCTCTGCATCATAGAGCTCTGTAATCTCTCGCCATTTCGATAACTTGTTTCTTTTAAATCCTTTCTTTCAAATGGAAAATTTCACATTTTCCCACATTATGCTTCTTTTGCAGTCTTTTTGCCAAATCATTTAACCAATAATATCTTTCTGTAAACACCTTGTGTCCTCTTCACAACTGCCTTCTCAACTCTCTGTCTCTGTATCGTTTTTCAAAATTTGTCCACTGTGCCTTCTGATCCTTCATGTAAAGTGAAAACAGTTGAGGTCTCAGCACAGATCCCTGTGGCAACCATTCGTTACAACTTGCGAAGCTAAAGAAGACCCATTCCCTGTTATATACACACAGACACGCACAGAGACTATACACACACACAGACACACACATACACATGCACACAGATTCTCTCTCTCTCTCTCTCTCTCTCTCTTCCATTAACCTGCTCTTAGTCCATAGCTTACTATGCTGTGCCAGTTTAACTGCTCATCCACAATATTCCATCCACAACCAATGTTTTATAAAGTTGTATCAAGGCTTCCTTGCTCCTGTATTCTATGCCCTGTTTAATGAAGGCAAGCATCCCATATGCCTCCTCCTTCACCCTGTCTCCCCGCCCCAACACTTTCAGGGATCTGTGGGCTTGTACGCCAAGGTCCCTTTGTTCCTCAGTTCTCCCTAGGATCTGCCATTCAATCTGCCATTCATCCTTCCCTTATTAGACCTCTCAAGACCACGTTGGATCCTCGATAGAAATGTTTATTCAGGAATATTTCATTAATCCCTCCTGTTGCTGTGTATTCAGTGCAAGCTGTCATCATGAAATGTTAGAGTTGTTCTAACTGGTACCTAATGACAACTAGATCAGCGTCATTGAATCTCTGGAGTTCGTGTTGTTCTTTAACTTTCTTGATTCTAATAAGGTTGAGTTGCTCATTGATAAACCTGTTTTGCCGGTGGTCCAAAACATTAGCCTGAAATGTTCAGATTGGGGTGGGGGTTACAAAAGAGAGTGGCTTTTTCAACAATCTACAGTTCATTGTTTGACTTCCCTTAGAAACCCATGAGACATAAATACGCCTGAACGTCATTTTTTCCTTTACCTGGTGGAAGTCTTAACTGTTTACTTTGAGTTTAACCACAAAGTCTCATGTGAAGGTACATACATTGAATGTCTTATGTTATTTTGAACAGGTGTAGCCTATACTTCAGAATGTTTCCTGTGTAAACCGGGAACGTTTAGTGATACTGCTGGTTCCTCAGTCTGTAAGCCCTGTCCTCGAAATATGTTTTCTGGAAGAGGAGCCAGTTCCTGTCAGAAATGTGATGAAACCAAACAGTTTTCAGGTATAGCTGGTTTGTATTACGTTGTTTGAATGGGCGTAACTCAATTTATTTTTAACCAATTCCTCAATGCAAATTCCTGGGGTTTCCACGAATCTATGGATTGTGAAAGTATTCTGAGTTGTTTACTACGTGAAGAATTCTGAACGCTTTGTAGTTTCCACTGACTCTGAGATGCATCGTATTCACAACATGATTATATGGGAAAATACAAACTTACTCACTTTGGCAGAAAGGATAGAAAAGCAGCATTTTATTTAATTAGAGAGAGATTGCCGAATGCTGCAGTGCAGAGGGATCTGGGTGTCCTGGAACATAAATCATAAACAGCTAACACGCAGGTACAGATTTACTATGAATTCTTCTGTTCTTTATTGAAGTTCAGTTCAGACCTCTAGGTTTGTCTTGAGTGACATTTATTAAGAATCTGCACATGACGGCAAAGCTTCAGAGCTCCATGTTCAGAGCTGTACAAGCTCCAACCTTCTAGCAGAGTCTTACCGCATGACTACTGAGGTCACAGCAACATCACAGCATACTGCAGAAACTCAACTATCTATTTATCAAAGGCTGTTCCTACATGTATAGCATGGGATTAGAAAGGGAGAAGGAATGGTGTTTGTAGCAAGGAAGGTAAAGGTAGAGAAGGCTTGCCATAGTTACTCATAGCATTGATGAGGCCACATCTGGAGTAATGTATACAGTATCGGTGTCCTTGCTTAGCAAAGGATATAACTACAGTTGCATCTGAGAGAAGGTTCACTGAACTGATACCGGGTTGGATGGATGGATTATCTTATAGAGAAAGGTTGGTCATGCTTGGCTCTATCCATTGGCAGCAGGTCACAAGACCTTCAGAGATAGGAACAGAATTAGGCCATTTAGTCCATCAAGTCTGCTCCTTCCTTCAATCATGGCTGATATGTTCCTCAAACCCATTCTCCTGCCTTCTCCCCATTACCCTTTCATTCCCTTACTAATCAAGAACCTACCTATCTCTGTCTTAAATACATTCAGTGACTTGGTCTCCGTAGCTGTCTGCAGCATTGTGTTCCACTCCCTCTGACTGAAGGAGTTCCTCCTCATTTCGGTTTAAAGGATTCACTCTGAGGCTGTGCCCTTGGATCCTAGTCTCTTCTACTGGTAGAAACATCTCCACGTCCACTGTATCCAAGCTTCTCAGTCATCTTTAAGTTTCAATCAGATCTTTCCTCATCCTTTTAAACTGCGTTCTGGTACAGTACCTGCACAAGCAATGGTAGCTGAAGGAAGACCACGTTAGGAGCATCGAGAGCAGTACCGTAAAGCACTGGAGTTGTGTCAGTGGCTGTTTGATCTTTTGGTTGTCATTTAGTTAATCATACCTTTGGTTTGTAAACATGACAGTTGTATTTGTTTAATTCTAACAGGCTGTCAGACTGGTCTTCTATGTTATTGGCAATCTAATGCTGTTATGAATATTGTCCATGGGAGCTATTAGAACATAAATGGGTTCCTCATTAATTAGCACCTAGTTCTTTACAGACAATGCAACAAGTTATTGAAAAGATGCTGTTTTCATTAAAACAGAGTGGGTCAGAATAGGACCCAAAGTGTATTAATGAAGCATACTCAAGTATTGGTGAGTCTGTATTACAGGTACAAAGTGATCTGGGGAAGTTAAACATGAAACTTGCATATATGTATATTAAAATGTTACCTCCCAAGTGACTCAGGGAAAATTAGTGAAATTAGTGCACCAAAGTGTTTGATTGATGGTGACACCCAGTGGCCATTACCCATAATTGCAGACAACTTATATTTCTTTCGAAAACAAAATACTGTGGATGCTTGAAATCTGAATAAAAAGTTGAAATTGCTGAAGAAACTCAGCAGATCTAGCAGCAGGTGAGAAAGCAGAGTTACTATTTGAGGTCCATATGACCATGGAGCAGAATGAGGCCATTCAGTCTATCGAGTGCTCTGCCATTCATTCATGGCTGATATATTTCTCAGCTTCATTTACCTGCTTTCGCACTGTAACCCTTGATCCCTTTACTTTCCAACATTCCTTCATTCAACATGAGATTGCTGCAGCCATCAATGTGCTCAATTGCACCCTCGACAATTTTCCACATTACTGGGCAGATGCTGTGTGACTCTATGACTCTATGCCAGAGTTGTAACTGTACTGGAACGGCTTGCTTAGGGGAGCAGCAAATTCTGGAGTACACCTCTGTCAGGGCACATAGCCTCTGCAGTATCCAGTGCCTCATGGAGTGAAACAAATTAGCTGAAGTTTGGTATCTGTGATGCTGGGAACCACTGGAGGAGGCTGAGATCGATCATCCACTTTGCACTTCTGGCTTAGGATTTCTGCAAAAGCTTCAGTGTTATCTTTTGCCCTGATGTGCTGGGCTCTTTCATCATTGAGGATGTGGGTATTTGTGGAGCTGCCGTCTCCTGTGAATTGTCTGCTCCTAGCACTTTCTGTTGAACCAGGATTGATCCGCTGGCTTGATGGTAATGGTTGTGTGAGGGATATGCCGGGCCATCAGGTTACAGATTGTGCTGGAGTACAGTTCTGCTGCTGTTGAAGGTCTCAGTGCCTCATGGATGCTCACTCTCGAGTTGCTCGATCTGTTTGAAGTCTGTCCCATATGGCACGGTGAAAATGCCACACATGATGGAGGGTATTCTGAATGTGAAGGTGGGACTTTGTCTCCACAAGGACTGTGTGGTGGTCATTCTCACCGATACTGTCATGGACAGATGCACCTGCAGGCAGCACACTGGTAAGGATGAGGTCAAGTATGTTTTCCCTCTTGCTGGTTCTCTCACCACATGCTGCAGACCCAGTCTAGCAGCTATGTCCTTTAGGACTTGACCAGCTTGATCAGTAGGAATGCTGCTGAGCCACTCTTAGTGGTGATCATTGAAATCCCCCATCCCAGAGTACATTCAATGCCCTTGCCACCCTCGGTGCATCTTCCACGTGTTGTTCTACATGGAGGAGTACTGATTCATCAGCCGAGGGAGGATGGTACATGGTAATCAGCAGGAGGTTTCCTTGCCCATGTTTAACCTGAAGCCACGAGACTTCATGAGGTCCAGAGTCAATGGCAGTGCTAACCACTGTGCCACCGTGCCGCCCATAATGGTACATGGTAATCAGCAGGAGGTTTCCTTGCCCATGTTTAACCTGAAGCCACGAGACTTCATGAGGTCCAGAGTCAATGTTGAGGATTCCCAGATCAACTCCCTCCTGACTGTATCCCACTGTGCTGCTGCCTCTCCACGCCCCCCAACTGGCTGGGTCTATCCTGTTGGTGAGACAGGACGTATCCAGGGATGGTGATAGTGGTGTCTGGCACATTGTCTGTAAGGTATGATTCCATGAATATGGCTATGTCAGGCTGTTGTTAGACCAGTCTGTGAGATAGCTCTCCCAAGTTTTGTACTAGGATGTTTCTGTCATTGTTTTGATTCTAGTTTGTCCTTCCAGTAGCAATCCTAATTTTGAGATTTCTTAATGTTTGATGCAGATGAGTTGTTTGTTAGGGCAGATACAAATCAATGATATTGCTGTGGGCCTGGAGTCACATGTAGACCAGACCGGGTAAGGACGGCAGGTTTATGAAAATTAACAATCATTTCATGGTCATCAGTAGAGTCTTAATTATAGATCTTTACAAAAATACAGATTGCACCATGGTGGGATTTGAACCTTGTGGTCCAGAACATTGCCTGGGTTTCTGGATTATGAGTCCATTGACACCACTACCTCCCCAACAGTTTGACTGCTGTTGGACACCATGAGCATCAGATATAAATTGCTGCCAGGGAATTGAAAATGCAAGCGACAGAGATTGCGAGTTCCTTGCGGGAGGTGTCCCCAATGTTAACAGTTTGCACCATTGCATTAACACTAATCTTACAATCCTGCCCATGGATGTTGCAACAAGTTGCATTTATATAGTGCCTTTAATGCAGTAACATGTCACAAGATGCTTCACAAGAGTGTTCTCAAACATAATTTGACATAGTGCTGTGTAAGGTGATATCAGGGCAGACTGCCACATGATTGTTAATGAAGTTGACAATGTTTTGAACTGGATTGTGACAGCTCACTGCTGATTTCTGACAGACATCTCCTGCTGACTAAAGTCAGGCTCTTTATAATGATGCTGCTGTTTAACTAAAGTGGATTTTATGGTACAAAACATGTATAAATCGAATAAGGTAAATCACATAATTCTCTGCCACTTTTTAGCTTAACAGGATCTGTGACCTGGTGGGGTGATGCTTGAGGTTATAGTACACATTGAAACACAAGCGCATAGTGGTCTGACTTCCTTCCCAATTCCTACTGAGTAGGGATGTCAACTGCTTTGATACAGGAATTTGCAAAGATGACAAAGGCAGAATACTGGGGATGCTGGAAATCCAAAACAAACACAGAGAATGCTGGAAACCTTGGCAGGCAGGTCTGACAGCATCTGCAGAGAGAAAACAGGCTACATTTTGAGTTTGGCATGACTTCTTCAGAGCAGTTTGAATGAAGCGTGATATTAGAGACCTGCTGAGATTCTCCAGCACTTCCTGTTAGCGTGTAGAGACAATGTCTAGTTCCTAAAGGGTAGACGTGGTGTGGGGGGTGGGGAGTCAGTGAGATTTCTCTTCATTGATAGATTAAGAGATGATATATCATGATACAATTGATTGTGATATGTTTGACATGGTTTTTCATTAAAATCACTGAGAGGTTTCATGATTTAGTGATAGAAACAAGAAGATTTCTGGAATTGTGTGTTTTCCAAATGGATCCTTTAGCAGTTAATTTTCATTGCTTCTCAAATAAATAAGAGGTCTAATGTTGCTAAACTACACTTTTTTACCTCATTGCTGTTTTTCTAGAAGAAGGATCCAGTGAGTGCAAAGACCGCCCACCGTGTACAGAGAAAGACTATTTTCAGATACATACACGATGTGACAATGAGAGAAAGGTTTGTAGTCTTACTAATAGCACTTAAGTATAAATGCTAATTTTTCTACCCATATGAACGTTATCTGCAAGTATACCTTTACAACCACCAAGTAATGGACTCTTGATAAAAATATACAATGTTTTTAATTAATTTACGAGATGTAAGTGTTGCTGGCTGGGTCAGCATTTATTGCCCATCCCCTGTTGGAGTTTGATTTATTGATGTCACATGTATCAAGATACAGTGAAAAGTATTTTTTTGCATGCTATACAGGCAGATTGCACCATACACAGTGCATCAGGGTAGCAGAACAGAGTGCAGTGTTACAGCTACAGAGACAGAGAGACAGAGAGAGAGAGAGACAGAGAGAGAGAGGGACAGAGACAGAGAGAGACAGAGAGAGAGAGAGTGATCACAAGATGGTGAGCTGCATTTTTGAACTGCTGCAGTTCATGTGCTGTAAGTTGACCCACAATGTCCTTAGGGAAAGAATTCCAGGATTTTAACCCAGTGACACTGAAGGAATAGCGCTATATTTCCAGGTCATGATAGGGAGTGGCTTGGAGAGGACCTTGCAGGGGGTGGTGTTCTCATGTATCTGCAGCTCTTGTCCTTCTGGGTGGAAGTGGTCGTTGGTTTGGAAAGCATTGATATGAACCTTGGTGAGGTGTTACAGCGCAGTGCTGTAGACATTGACCTTCAGTTGTCTTGTCTGATGTCTGTGTAATTTTTCATTAATTACGTTAGGAATTAGGGGGTCATGTTGCAGTTGTACAGGGCATTGGTTAGGCCACTTCTGGAACATTGTGTGCGATTCTGGTCTCCTTCCTATAGGAAGGATGTTGTGAAACTTGAAAGGGTTCAGAAAAGATTTACAAGGATGTTGACAGGGTTGGAGGGTTTAAGCTACAGGGAGAGGCTGAACAGGCTGGGGCTGTTTTCCCTGGAGCGTCGGAGGCTGAGTGGTGACCTCATAGAGATTTGTAAAACCATGAGGATGAATAGCCAACGTCTTTTCCCCAGGGTAGGGAGTCCATAACTAGAGGGCATAGGTTTAGGGTGAGAGGGCAAAGATTTAAAAGGGACCCAAGGGGCACCTTTTTCACACAGATGGTAGTGCGTGTATGGTACGAGTTGCCAGAGGAAGTGGTGGAGGCTGGTACAATTACAACATTTAAAAGACATCTGGTTGGGTATATGAATAGGAAGGGTTTAGAGGGATATGGGTCAAATGCAGGTAAATGGAAGCAGATTAATTTAGGATATCTGGTCAGCGTGGACAAGTTGGATTGAAGAGTCTGTCTCCATGCTGGACAGCTCTATGACTCTATGACGTAAATATAGCTACATTTGCTCTCTCCCCCATTCATTAAATTTCTGACATGAAATCAGCATTTGTAGGATATTGCTGCTCCTCTTGAGAAGGCTTGGCTTTTTTCTAGGATTTTGTTTGTTTTGTTTTTAATGTTATTAATTTTATTACTTGCATTTTAATTAAAATCAATTATTAATTTATGGGATGTAGCTGGTCCAGCATATATTGCCCAAACCAATTTACCGGGAGTGCAGTCAAGAGTCAACCATATTCCTGTGGGTCTGGAGTCACATATAGGCCAGAGCTGGTAAGGATGGCAGATTTCCTTCCCTGAAGGAAGGGTATTGTCTCTAAAGGACATGGGTTTGTACAACGATCAACTGTTGTTACATTGTTATTTTTAGTCCCGTTCCCTATTTCAAAATTGGATTGATATTTTCACAATATGCCACCATTGGATTTGAACCCACATCCTCCAGATGATTATGTGTTGCTGGAAAAGCGCAGCAGGTCAGGCAGCATCCAAGGAACAGGAGAATCGACGTTTCGAGCATAAGCCCTTCTTCAGGCTCATGCCCGAAACGTTGATTCTCCTGTTCCCTGGATGCTGCCTGACCTGCTGCGCTTTTCCAGCAACACATTTTCAGCTCTGATCTCCAGCATCTGCAGTCCTCACTTTCTCCTCCAGATGATTAGCCTGGGATACTGGTCCAGTGGCATTATTGCTTCCTCTCTGCAACCTCTGTACGTTTTGTGCAAAAATAAATTACGTGTAGCAGTAAAGTCATTTTTTTAATACTAAGAAGGAATATGTGTTGGCAGAAAATCACCTGATTAAGTTGCATTGAATGAGATGTTACTAAGGTAGAATGGAAGCAGTGATTTCACTGTCATCACGTGACTCTGCCAATTACTCAACCCAGATTTCAAGAGGTGATACCATAGAATCCCTGCAGTATGGAAGGAAGCCATTTAGCCCATCAAGTCCACACTGACCCTTTGAAGAGCCCCACCCACACCTTATAACCCTGCAGTTCCCATGGCTAATTCTCTTAACCTGCACATCCCTGGACACTGAACAATTTAGCATGGCCAAGCCACCTGACCTGCACACCTTGGGACAGTGGGAGGAAACCAGAGCACCCAGAGGAAACCCATGCAGACACAGGGAGAATGTGCAAGCTCCACACAGGCAGTTGCCTGAGGCTGGAATTGAATCCAGGTCCCTGGCGCCGTGAGGCAGCAGTGCTAACCACTGAGCCACCGGGTGGTTTTGATATCACCATAAAATTACTCACTAGCCTTTAATTATGGTGAAGGATTCCAGGGAATATTGCCTCCGGGACTCGTTGTGAAATCAGTCAGAGCTGCTAACCTACTCAATGTGTGATGCAATTTCCCAGGCAGAGACATTGTGTTTCCTCCTGTTTTATATACGAGATTGTTATCATGGGCAGAATTTCCCTGTTCCTTGATTGATGTGGGTAATAGGGAAAATATAAAAGCAAATTACTGCGGTTGCTGGAATCTGAAACCAAAGGGTCAGTTAGACTCGAAACGTCAGCTCTTTTCTCTCCTTACAGATGCTGCCAGACCTGCTGAGATTTTCCACATTTTCTCTTTTGGTTAGGGAAAATATGTCAGGAATCAAAAAAATCTGTTGCTTAACATTGATTTTCTTTAAGATTTCAACAGCAGGATGATAATCTTCCTAGTACCTTATTTCCATGTATTTGCATTCATTACTACCCAGTTTACCTAATTTAAATGCAACCTGCAATTCTTCCCCTCCTGTCCTGGAGAGGTGGTGGCATGCTGTGAATATGGCTGGATTCAAAAAGCTAAACCAGGCAAGCTAATGTTCTGGGGGGACATGGGTTCAAATCCTTTGATTGCAGCTGGTGAAATTTGAATTCAATAACGTCTTGAACTAAAGGAAAACCTAATAACAATGTAACTGTCATCAATTGTTGTAATATTCCATCTAGATCACTGATGTTCTTAAAGGAAGGCAATCTGCTGTCCTTACCTGGTCTGGTCTACATGAGACTGGGATCCACAGTGATGTGGTTGACTCTTAATATCCCTCTGAAAAACCCTAGAGACCCAAATAGTTTAAAGACAACTAAGGCCATACTGGCTATACTGGCCATACTCGCCCAGCCAATGATACCTACACCTTGTGAATGAATGAAGGATAAATGGATAGGAGCTTTTCATTGATTATATTTGAAATGCTACTCATGATTACTCAAATAACATTTACCTACTTCAGTCATAAATACAAAAATATAGCTCTGAGCTCTAATTTGTTTTGCTCTAAATATTGCTTTTGGTTTTTGGAAAATCAGTGGTGTGAGTTAGGTTGGGAAGATGGGCAGAAGTTCTGTCTACTGATGTCTTCAGACTAAGAGTTCACAAAATCCCTTTAATGTGAAAGCAAGTCTCTGAAGAGTATCCCACCTAGACCCACCCCTCCTACCTTATCCCTGCAGTTTCCACAGCTAATTCACCCTAACCTCACATCTTTAGACTGTGGGAGGAATGATTAGCTTAGATTCCGTACAGCATGGAAACAGGCCCTTCGGCCCAACAAGTCCACACCAACCCTCTAAAGAGTAACCCACCCAGACCCATTTCCCTCTGACTAATGCAGCTAACACTATGGGCAATTTAGCATGGCCAATTCACCTAACCTGCACATCTTTGGACTGTGGGAGGAAACCGGAGCACCCGGAGGAAACCCACGCAGACAAGGGGAGAGAGTGCAAACTCCACACAACAGTCACCCGCAGCTGGAATTGAACCTGGGACCCTGGTGCTGTGAAGCAGCAGTGCTAACCACTGTGTCACCATGCTGCCCATTGTAGTTGGTGTGCATAAAAATGGAAATCAAAGTCATGAAATGAAAAGTGAGTCTAATGGCAGCCAGGTCGCTGTTTTCAGTTGTTATAAAAGCCCTGACATTAATGTTTTTCAAGGAAGGAAATCTGTTGATCTTAGCTGGTCCAGACCCATAGTAATGCAGTTGACTCCTAACTACTCTCTGAAATGACCTAGCAAGCAACTGAGTTCAAGGAGAAATTCAGGATGGACATTCAATATTGGCCCAAACAGCCTCATGTTGGCCCAGATCCAATGAATGAGTAAAAAGAAATCAGAAATGACGTTGTTCATGTAATGTGTTCATATGGTTCCACTATTAGTACATTACATGCTTGAAACTTGAATCATAGACTCCATCCAGTGTGGAAACAAGCCCTTCAGCCCAACATGTCCACACTGACCCTAGGAAGAGTAACCCACCCAGACCCATTTCCCTGCCCTATCTCCTTCATTTATCCCTGACTAATGCACCTAACTTACATATCCCTGAACACAATGGGCAACTTAGTATGGCTAATTCACCCAACCTGCACATCTTTGGACTGATGGAAAGTAGAGCGTTTCCTCCTTGTTTTTCAGACTCAGATCATGTATAAGTGGATAACACCGAAGCTTTGTAGGGAGGATATGAAAAATGCCGTCCAGCTCCCTCCATCTGGAGAGAAGAAGCCTTGCCCACCGTGTAACCCTGGTTTCTACAACAATGAGACTTCAGTCTGTGCCCCCTGCCCTACGGGTACATTCTCAGATGGAATGAGTCGTAAGTATCCTGGAGTTTGATTTATTGACTTTATTTTGTAACCAGCTTTATAAATGCACAGTTGTTGAGCATGTGGTGACTATTCTGTTGTAAATCACAGTCACTTAGATCGAACGATCCAATGTTTCATTCCCAGCTTATGCTGAATATGTTGATTGGTATCAGGAGATACTCCAATGGGTTTATAGAGGGTAAAGTTCAAAATCTCTACCGCTTTTCAATTAGTTTGACTTTGGAAAGTGGGATGTTGGCTTGAGTTATGATAGCATTTGTGATTGAATAGCTTGTAAATACTGATTGTGAAGTTGTGGGTGTAAGGGATGGTTAGCTGGGGGGTGAACTGGAGGGTTGCAGGTCAACCCCAATAAGAGATATTACAGGGAGGAAAGAAGCACAGAATGCCCACAGTGTGGAAACAGGCCAGTCGGCCCAACACCAATTCTCTGAAGAGCATCCCACCCAGACTCACCTTACTACCCTATCCCTGTAACCCTGCATTTCCCATGGCCAATTCACTTAATCTGCAGGTCATTGGACTGTGGGAGGAAGATAGAGCACCTGGAGGACATCCAGACAGACACGGGGAGAACGTGCAAATTCCACACAGACAGTCACCTGCGGGTGGAATCGAACCTGTGTTCCTCGTGCCATGAAGCAGCAGTGCTAATCAGTATTTACTTTGGAGATTGAGGAAAGGAAATTATCTGCCTTTGCTGGAATTTGGTTTTGTATCTTTACATCAGTGATGGTTTAAGGCTCTAAGCTGTTCTGTTGGTGATTTGAATGCACTTTGTGCTGAGTTTCTGCAACAAAATGCTTGGAATCTCCTTTCTCTGTGGACTTTCAGTTCCACAAAGGTAAACTTTTAGAAGTTTGTGTAATCGAGGAAGTGAAAAAACAAGCTGAAGTGACTGTGATTTCTGTCATTTGTAAAGTGAATAGTAACCACCCTGGTCCCCTACTGTGTATAACTACATAGTGCCATTAATCAGCGGCAGTATCTCATAAATGGAAATAGTGTAACAGGGTCAGGGGTAATGTTCAAAGTGACATAGCTGGACAGGTTGGTAAGTGTGGTATGGGTAATATTGAGAAATAGAGAAAACCAGCAGGCTTAAATGCACGAGATGTTCCTGGGTGTTTCAAATTGTTTCTCTAAATTCATTTTAACACAGCATGTAAACAGTGCCCAGCTGGTACAGAGCCCACGCTGGGCTTTGAGTATAAATGGTGGAACACTTTACCAGCGAATATGAAAACTTCATGCTTCAATGTTGGAAATTCTATGTGTGACGGAATGAATGGTAAGTTTTCATAAAGGATAATCTCGTAGTTTGATTATCAGTGCTAGCAGAGTCTCTAGCAGTAAGTTCACATTGAAATGACTGGGTCAGAGTGTTCGATTTCAGTGCATGTGGCTGCTTTTACAAATGTTTGCAAAAGAGAAACTTCTCATTTGAAAGTTACAAACATAACTATTTGAGGATTGATAGAATTCAAAAAGTGCAGTGTTTGTTTTAGCATACATTACTTGGAAGCAGTTCAGAGACGATTTACTCAACTAATATCTGGAACGAGTTGACTGCTGGATGAGGTAAAGTTGGACAGGCTGGGCTTGTATTCTGCTGCAGTTTGGAGGAGTCAGAGGTGACTTAATTGAAACTTAAAAGATCCTGAGGGAAATTTAATGATTGAACTAATTCTCTGAAAGAGTGGTGAGTCTGTGAAATTCAGTACCCGAGAGTGTAATAGATGCTGGGACATTGAATAAATTTAAAGAACAGAGATTTTTAATTAGTAATGGGTTGAAGGGTCATGGAGAACGGATAGACAGTGGAATTGAGGCTGAGATGACATCAGTTATGATCGTGTTAAATGGTGGAGCAGGCTCGAGGGGTTGAATGGCCTCCTCCTGCTCCAAGTTTTTATGTTTTTCTGAATATTGAATGGATGTTTCCTCTCCTAGAAGAATCTAGAACTGGGGTCATAGTTTAAATATAAAGGGGTGCCCATTTAAGACAGAGATGATGGAAAAATGTTCTCAGACATTTGTGAGTCTTTGGAATTCCCTTCCTCAAAAGGCAGTGGGTACAGAATGTTTAAATATTCTGAAGGTAGAGGGAGATAGATTCTTGATGACCAGGGGGATAGAAGATTACTGGGGGATATAGAGGGATGTAGAGTTCAGGTTAGAATTAGATCAGCCACGATCTTATTGAACGGGAGAGCAAGTTCCAAGGGCTGAGTGGCTAACTGTTGTTCCTTGTTCATATGTTTTTATTAATCCTCTTAATCCTTTTAAGAATAATTATAAAATTTGTGACTGCATCCAGGGTAATAACTTTGGGTTGAAGGAACAAATTAGAAATGGAACTGGATGCTGTGATGGTATGAATCTAAATCAATGTGGAAAGCTGCCTGCAATAATAACCATGATTCAGAGATGCCGGTGTTGGACTGGGGTGTACAAAGTTAAAAATCTCACAACACCAGGTTATAGTCCAACAGGTTTAATTGGAAGCACACTAGCTTTCAGAGCGACGCTCCTTCATCAGGTGATTCACTCTTTTAATTGAGAGCACCATCAAGCTGCCAAAGCAATGTGCAAGAAAGTGAAAACTAAATGTTTTGTGAAGAATGAGTTTGAGGAAATAAAGTTGACCTTTATTCTTGCTGTTTACTTGTAGGGTGGGAGGTAGCAGGTGATCACATTCACAGTGCGGTCGGAGGCTCTGATAATGACTACCTGATCTTAAATCTCCACATTCCCAGCTTCAGGTTTGACTTGCATAGTTTTTGCTGACTTAATTCAAAAATTATTTGAAAGCCTTGCTAAAATTTTCATGGACATTTCTGACGTTAGTTCTGCTCTTGTGTTTAGCCCACCGACTTCATCAGCACATTCCAATGGGATGGAAGTGGGGAGGATGACCTTTATTTTTGAGACCCGCTGTACTGGAGACTGTCAGTTATACTTCATGGTGGTAAGTGCTTCCCGTGAAACCATTTCACAGCATGAGAGACCATTTGACCCGTTACACGTAGGCTGACCCATTGAGCTATCAACTCTGCTACATTCCTCTTGTCTGTTCATCTTATACAAATTTTCATCCATTACCTTGTTTCTGTTGCTGATAGGTTATTCCATATTCTCTAGAAGTGTTGATCCTGACATTGTCCTTTGCCTCCAGTCAATTTGCTCTGGATTGCAGGATTGTTTCTGAAATGTCCAACAGTCCTTTGCTATATGATCTACTCCTGGTGTTCCATTATTCACTTTTATTGACCTGGGTTCTGGAACATTGCCATTTGGTAATGAGCTCACCTTGTGTGAGGTGCAAGTCAAACAAATAACCTTACAGTGTGGGACTGTGAGCACCAGTCTTAGTACAGCCCTTCCCAACTGTACATTTCCCCTTTGAGGTCATAAAGTAGTGGAATTATGCAGCACAGAAACAGACCCTTTGGTCCAATTTGTACATGCCAACCAGATATCCCAAACTGATCTAATTCCATATGCCAGTATTTGGCCTCTATCCCTTCCTATTCATATACCCATCCGGATGCCTTTTAAATGTTGAAGCCTCCACCACTTCCTCTGGCAGTTCATTCGATACATGCACCACCCCCTGTGTGAAAACGTTGCCCCTTAGGTCCCTCTTAAATAGACAATAGACAATGGGTGCAGGAGTAGACCATTCTGCCCTTCAAGCCTGCACCACCATTCAATATAAACATAGCTGATCTTCCTTAATCAGTATCCTGTTCCTGCCTTATCTCCATAACCCTTGATTCCACAATCCTTGAGAGCTCTATCCAACTCTTTCTTAAATGAATCCAGAGACTAGGCCTCCACTGCCCTCTGGAGCAAATCTTTTCCCTCTCACCTTAAACCCATGCCCTCTAGTTCTAGACTCCCCCCACCCCAGGGAAAAGACTTTTGTCTATTTATCTTATCCATGCCCCTCATGATTTTATAAACCTCAGCCTCCGACATTCCAGGGAAAACAGCCTCAGCCTGTTCAACCTCTCCCTATAGCTCAAACCCTCCAACCCTGGCAACATCCTGGTAAGTCTTTTCTGAATTCTTTCACTAGTCCTTGTAGGTTTTTGCTTTACTCCATGTGGATTCACCCTCTTGGGATTGTGGAAGCAAATATAAAATTTTAACTTTAATAAATATGTCAGGGCTAAATGTACTACACTTCCTGGTTCTATACTGTCTGTATTAAATCATTAAAAAAAAAGTTGTTCTTCTGTTATTGCTCAGCTACAGATTGTGAGCTTCACTGGCTATTCCAGTGTTTACTGCCAGGGGTCAGTTAAGAATCAGCCACATTGCTGTGGGTCTGGATCACATGTAGGCCAGACAGGGCGAGGATGGCAGATTTCCTCCCTTAAAGGACATTAATGAAGAGGTGGCTTCTCTTTCTCTGGATGCTGCCTGAACTGCTATGCTCTTCCAGCACCACTAATCCAGAATTCTCTTTCTAACAATCTACAATGGATTAATGGACATCAGTAGACTCTTAATACCAGATTTTTACTGAATTCAAATTCTACCATCTGCTATTTGAACCCACCCGTTAAGATGAATCTGGGGTTCTAGATTATTAGTTCAGTGACGGCACGGTGGCTCAGTGGTTAGCACTGCTGCCTCACAGCACCAGGGTCCCAGGTTCTGTTTCAGTGTCTGTTTATAATGATACTGGTCAGCCATAACCAAACTGAAAGCTAAGAGTTTTCTTAAGATCTGTGAACTTCCCCAGTGTAGTGCCAACCCAGACTGACCCTGAGAGTTTCAAATGTCTTCTGAGTATTTCTGGGCTGAATGATCCCAGCTTGGATTGGAAAAAGGGACCCCAGCTTCCCAGGCCTTGGCTGTGAAACCAGCCAGAATTCCCATTCCTGATGACTGGCCAGGGGCCAGTGTTGGAAAACAGTTAGGTCCGAGATGGGAATATTATCGATTCTGGTGCTCTCTACCATTAACCAGATGCTAATTTGGTGAGGTGGTGAGGAACCACTTTTCTCTCCAACATCAGTGTCATCAGGATGGTGAGGGAGATACATTGACGAAAGTAAACTAACATGAATGTAGCCGCCAGATTATTAATTGGGTTTGATTCCCACCACGGCTGCGATAAAATGCCACCTGCAGGTGGTACTAAGAGAAGCCAATGTCATTGGTCAGTGAATGGGAGACAGCAATCTCAAAGATGGCACTGCAGAATGTGTGTTGAGAAACATGCCTCGGATTTATTATTGTTTAATATAATATAAGTAATGCATTCCATTCTGATTTGTCTTCCTCACCACAGAACAAGCAGCACAGTGCCACCCCCACCTCATGCCAGCCGCCTTCCAAATCCTCCTCCCTCTCCATCCCGCAGCACCCCTGCCCACAATGCAGGCCAGCTCCTAGTCAAAATCTCCACTCTCTCTCACTCCCAGCCTTTGTGTGCTTCCTGTACTTCCTCAGCTCCACCTCCCCC